>NW_016200112.1:0-2569 GCF_001687245.7 Rhagoletis zephyria | reverse complement strand
TGTGTGGCTCGAAGGAGCACTGGCAACGCGATCGCCTTCTATGTATGTATGTGAGTGAGCTTCTCTCCCACTGCATGGCCAACTGAGTTCGAGTGTATTAGTGGTAGTAATATTTGCAGACGGAAATCCTTATCAGTAAGATACTTTTAGGCTGTGCGAAGGGAGGAAAGAAGGGAGGAAATATTGATGAAGGCACAACAAATTGATCCAACAAAATGAAAACAATGTACGTTACGTACGTATCCTTATCGCCATCGTCGTCTTTAAGTATGGTGGAAACGATTCGATCGTTACCATTATTCTATAAATATTTGGGCGACATTCAAATCGCTAGCTAAATTACTATCCTTTAAGAAATGATTAACGTTGTAATGTCGTTTGGTGGTAAGCGCTCGCCCCGTAAAACACATTTCATCGGTGACAGTTATATCAGGCCCCGTTTTTTCATGGGCATCATCGATCTGCCCGGCAGTGGTGTTGCGGTTTCTTCTTCTCAGGACTTTTTTCTTGTTACAATACAAATGTCCGCTTGTAGCCACACCTCCTGGTAAACAGACGCTGCGGACTTCAGCGAGATTTTGGATGGAATATATCGGAGTGGCTTAACTGAAGCGGCCTCTCTTTCTTACGGTAGGTTAGTGCATCTCGCGCATTATTTGCTCTCATATTTGAGAATCAAGTTCCACTAGTTTCATAAAATAAATTTGAAAATAGGAATTAAGAACAGCGATTTGGCCCCATGTCCAGCAGACGGAGCCGAAAAAAGCACAATTTGTTTAAGTACTTTTAAAAACAATAGCTTTTTTTGACCTTAAAAAGGATCGAACCTCAATTCGGAATCAGTGTGACAAACTCTATCTATTAAATAGCATAGCATTTGCAATTATCTAAATCCTTGTCGTTATGTCGCATTAGATCATATTGCTTTAATTAGTTAAGTATTTAGAATTATGCCACTTTTTGTTAACATCGACCAGAATTGTGTTGGTTTTCGACGCGTGCATTCATGGCAACGGTCAATTTAATGTGAAGTTTCGCCTTTGACCTCACTTTCAACAAATGTTAATTAATTTTAAATTAGTTTGTTGCGTTTAAATGGAATTGAACAATTACATAATACTATGCCACAAATCAGAAAACAAAATACCAAACTATATTTGCAAATGTCACCATTTGTACATTTGTACGCATGCGCAAGTTCTTCCCCCCAAAAGCTTACAGGAAATCAATGAATGAAGCATAATAGAATATTGCCGCAAATGCCAGAGCTATTTTAGAGCTAAATATATCTAAGAATTATTAGCATAAGCAGATGCCTTACTACATATTTAAATAAATGTTCCTGCATAAATATATGTATGTACGTACGTTTGATCGTATTTCCGTTCTTTGCCACACAGACACCAAATCGAACAACACAAGTAATTACTTAGTAAATGTGCTGAATGTGCTCATAATGGAAAAGAAATAGAATTGACAGCAACAACAAAAACGAGAGCAGCAACAATCGAGAAGAGTTTAACAAAGAATGACCCAAAAGTAATACATAGTTGCAAATTAACTAAAATATCTGTATATACATTCATATGTATGTACATTAGGGTGGTCCTTAAAAAATCAAATGAACGATTCTTTTTTAGTCTCACCCTTTCAATCGGTAACACCACTGTCATAGATATCACATATAAATTTTGGTCCTAATTGGAGACGGCTAAGGCGTGTCGCACAGGGGGGCAAATTCCTCTAAGGAGACTCAAAAAATTAATATATTTTTTTTTTATCTAATACCCAAAATTGATACTACCATAATCGAAGATATTACATATAAATTTTCGTCTTTTTTTTTTTGAGTCTCCATAGAGAAATCTGAACTTTGCCCCCTGTGCGACACGTCTTAACCTTCTCCAATCTGAACCAAAATTTATATGTGATATCTTCGACTATAGCAGCGTCGACGTTGGGGTTTGAGGCTTAAGAAATCTAATGTAAAAATTTGCTTCCTATATTTGAGGACCACCCTAATGGACAAATGTACTTAATTGCAATGAAAGTGTGAAAGAAGGTATCTACACAGAATTGTGAGCAGCACTTGAAACAACAGCTGTTGGCAAAGCATAGACAGCGCCTAAAATGCGGCAACAGAAACTAAGTACAAGGCAACTACGATAATATGTAATAACAATGGTAATAATAGGAAATAGCAACAAAAAAATGCTTAGATAGCTTTACATATTTTCAACTGGGCCGGGTAGGGCGATTAGAGGTCAAGGGAAATTTGTAAGAATAAAGGAGGTATTCATTAAGGCCCATTGGAATCGTGATTGCGACTGAGAAGTTTCAGCGCATTTAGTCTCCTTCGTTCTATTCTTCTACAATCTTATGCATGGCCTCTAAATTAAAGGGAAAAAGAAAATCAAAGCAGTTTTGTCACCATTGACAATAGTTCCAAATGCATAAATGTATATGCCGCTGATAAACAAATGGTCAAAGAAATATGTACAGAAGTATTACAAGTTTCAAGTGGCCTACAACGAAGTGGCGCGAACAGCACTCGAAACAGTACCTAATA
>NW_016200111.1:0-2569 GCF_001687245.7 Rhagoletis zephyria | reverse complement strand
CTCTGGCTGGCTAGCCAGGACATTCCAATTGACTGACTGACTGACTGACGAAGTACACCGAGAAAAATTTTTGCTCATTAAGAGCTATCAAATATTTGCCTTTTTCAAAATGTATTCAGTCATCAGCACTGATGGAGTTCAGCAGTGCTGATGAATAGCAGTTTGTACAATTTGTGCATCACTGAATGACTAGTTGTTGGAAATGGTAGATGAATAGAATAGAAAAGGTACAAACATTTGGTAAATGTTGCAAATATACAAATGACTTAAAATATGTTGTTAACAAAAAAAATATAGCACACACGTATGCTTTATCTCTAACTAATAAAAATGAAAACACAAACACAAACACACACTCATGCGCATCCTTATCAGCGAGGTCGGAAAACCAGTNCTAATAAAAATAAAAACACAAACACAAACACACACACTCATGAGCATCCTTATCAGCGAGGTTGGAAAACCAGTACTTCTCGTTTTCTTCGATAATCATACCACTTAACTTTAACCAGTCATTGGTTCTCGACTGTTCCAAAGTCCTTCTCTTCGTTTCCATCCTCTTCAAAGTGCTCCTCCTTGTCAAGGTTTTTTACCTTTGACAGAATCTGAGGATTTCCTCCTTTTGCCCACTGGTCAGTAATCACCTGATAAGATAAGAATGTGTGATAAACAAAAAGTTGAGGTTAAAAACTATTCATCAATGTTTTCCACCTACCTTCTCCTGCTGCTGCTGCTGCTTATACGCCCACGACCGTCGCCGCCGCCGAGGAGGAGTCCGTGAAAGCAACAGCGGCGGCCCCAGGCCAAAGAGCCGTCGCAGAAGCGGGTTCACCGCCAGCTGGCGCTGCATTCCGCCGTCCTTCAGGGCTCGGCTGAAGCTCTGGTAGAGGGCGCACCGGTGCCAGCTGTCAATGGTGAGCACCTCCTCGGGGAAGACCTTGAAGGAGCGGCATGATGGGTGCTGATGGGCGGCGTCCAGGTTGACATCGACGACCACCTTCTCCACGGAGAAGGGCCGCCCGTCGATGACGGTACGGCGAACGGAGCGAAAGATGGCCCGCTCGTCGGCAAAGGCGAACTTCTGCTCCGGTCGGCTGCACTCCGCCACCAGGTGCTCCAGCTGGCGGCGGAGGGCGCTCCGCCCGGAGTCGAGCATCTGCCTCAACGCCAAAGTGGCCTTCCGATCGGCGCGACGGTCATTCGCTCGCCGTTTCTCCTTTTCCGCTTCATCCACCTCCTCCTCCTCCTCTTCATCCTCATCCTCTTGATCCATTTCTCCTTCCTTCTCCTCCACTTCGGTTTCATCCATCATCTTATCCTTATCATTATCAGTTTCATCATCATCATCATCTTCTTCATCATCATCAGTTTTTCCGTTTTCCGTTTCACTCTCCCTGATCAGCTGTTCAGTGTAGTTGGCCAGGCAGCAGGCGGCGGAGAGGAGGTAGGGCAGCGTGCCGCTGGCTCGATTCGCCCGATTCCTCGCGTCCAGCAAGTGGTGCAGCCCCCGGAAGAGCGGCGGCCGAAGCTTGTGCACCAGAAAGCGCCTCAGCCCCGGCTGCTCCTCCCGCCGCCGCTGCCCTGGCCTCCCTGGCTGGGCGTCGAGGAGCGGCCCCAGCAGGGAGAGCACATTGAGGGCGGTGGCGCGCAGGAAAAAGTGGCCGGGCAGCAGGCGGTTGATGTCGGCGGCGTCCACCGGCCACTTCCAGGTCTTTAGGTCGATTATCTCCTGGAAGGCGATCTGCAGGAGGGCGGCCATCACCCGCGGCAGGTGTGGATCCACCTGGTGGTTGGGGCTGATGAAGAAGCCAAATCTAGTGGTGAATTAAAAGAAAAAGGGTGATTAGTGATTTTCGATTTTTTGTTTAATCAATGTTAAAATCAGTGTGTTACCCAAAGGTGATGGCCATCTGCGCCCGGACGCGCGGGTCGACACGGTCGTCACACAGCTGCTCATAGAGAAGCTCGTAGAGGTAGCCGAAGAGCTGCTGGGCCATCTGCATGCCCTTCCCTTCCTCCTCATCAACACCATCACCACCTTTATCACCACCTTTATCACCACCTTCATCACCACCTTCTTCACCCTCTTCTTCACCCTCATCATCCTCCTCCTCATCCTCTTCATCAGCATCACCAGCGCCGCCGCCCATCACCAGGAAGAAGACGGCGAGAAAGGAGGCCGCCGAGCGGGTCTCCCCATCATCGGGCTCCTCCTCCTCCTCCTCCTCCTTCTCCTCCTTTTCACCTTTGGAAATCGTCAGCGAATGTTTGAGTTCGTTCTGCAGAGCCTCGAAGTGATTGAAAAAGAGGTTTGTCGACCGGTCAAAGACTTTTTCCTGCTGTTGTTGATCATGATGGCGGTGGTGATGGTTGCCCACCATCAACAGCTGATGCTCCAAGGCGCGGTAGAGGCCCTGGCGAGCGTAGGACCCCAGAGAGTAGTGCAGCATGTCCAAGATGTAGGATATTCTCGCCTCAAGGCTGGACACAGTGCTCTGGTTTGGTTTGTTTGCCGATGATGAGAAGAAGGAGGGGGAGGAGGAGGAATAGGAGGAGTGGGAGGAGGAGG
>NW_016200110.1:2419-2569 GCF_001687245.7 Rhagoletis zephyria | reverse complement strand
GAGCGAGAAAACTGCTTTTTGAGCAAACTTTTTATTATTGAATCATGACTTTGACCAAGGCGAATTTATATAAGGTGGTGTTACTAGCTCAGCTGATTTTGTGTATGTGTTTCGCCGCACGGCTTCTGATATCAAATTGAAAAATTTTGT
>NW_016200110.1:1801-2405 GCF_001687245.7 Rhagoletis zephyria | reverse complement strand
CGCCGCACGGCTTCTGATATCAAATTGAAAAATTTTGTTTGAATTTCTACACACACTCTTACAAATTTTGACAGTTTATGCCGCCAAAGTAAAAACAAAATACATGTAAATTTTTGTTTTTGTACTCCTGCTATCACCTTATATTAATTCGCCTTGACTTTGACCAACAAATAGAAATGGTTCCAAAAAGTTCCGTCAGAAATATAATTAGCTCAGTAGCAGCATGATAAAAATATAGTAAGGTAGAACCGCTGAGAGTCACTTTTCAAANAACTTTGACCAAGGCGCCGCACGGCTTCTGATATCAAATTGAAAAATTTTGTTTGAATCTCTTATGTTAGTTTATGCCGCCAAAGTAAAAACAAAATACATGTAAATTTTTGTTTCTGTACTCCTGCTATCACCTTATATTAATTCGCCTTGACTTTGACCAACAAATGGAAATGGCTCCAAAAAGTTGCGTCAGAAATATAATTAGCTCAGTAGCAGTAATATATTTCTAACTTTGTGCAATTTTGCTAATAACATATTGGCTGCGTTTCTTTATACATTCCGGATAATCCCATTTCACAGCCGGAATAAACAGAATGCGTTTGAAATATAC
>NW_016200110.1:0-1780 GCF_001687245.7 Rhagoletis zephyria | reverse complement strand
AGTAGCAGTAATATATTTCTAACTTTGTGCAATTTTGCTAATAACATATTGGCTGCGTTTCCTTATACATTCCGGATAATCCCATTTCACAGCCGGAATAAACAGAATGCGTTTGAAATATACGTTAACATATCATCAGGAACGTTCTACAGAATAAGTAAACAAAAAAGTTTATTCCAAACGTTCAGAATGAATAAAGAAATGCAGCCATTTTGTTGTGAAAGATTATCTGAAAAAATCCTATGCAAATAGATTGTCGATGTATGCCATTCGATGCATCGAAAAGTATCGTTATGCGTTCGACGCGAGTACGCCCGCCGGGCGGACGCTGTCCAGGGCTGGTCTAATGTACATATATATTTATATCAATGTCGTAATGTCTTAAGAGCAATTACATTATAGTGCACTTATGGAGTTCACCCAAATGACATCTCAAAAACGGGGGTCCTTAATGTGCAATTGTAGCTATTTATTTCTACCGCAATTAAAAATATCACNCGATTGTCGATGTATGCCATTCGATGCATCGAAAAGTATCGTTATGCATTTCGATGCATCGAATCAAAGAAAAACATCGATGTATTTTTGCCGCAGAGCGTGTATGTATACGCGAATACGACGCGAGTACGCCCGCCGGGCGGACGCTGTCCAGGGCTGGTCCAATGTACATATATATTTATATCAATGTCGTAATGTCTTAAGAGCAATTACATTATAGTGCACGTATGGAGTTCACCCAAATGACATCTCAAAAACGGGGGTGCTTAATGTGCAATTGTAGCTATTTATTTCTACCGCAATTAAAAATATCACAATAATAATTTTTCAAAATGTCTGCCACATACATATGAGGCTCAACTACACTTTGCAGAAACCTGATTTTTCTTTTAAGCGAAAACCGAACAGGCCGCCAAAGGTAGAAGCAAATGAAGATATATGTAAGAGTGAGTGTATGTCCCACACACGCCACTCGCTAAACACCTACTAACCGCCCAACTATGATGCCGGCGCATAAATTTTAATTATAATTTATGATAATGTGTTTTATCTGGCAGAAAAAACAGCGCAGCCGACAAATGCAGGCGTATAAGGAACAGCAGTGAACGAGCAAGAAACTAGAGACGGCATAGAAGCGGGAAAACCAGAAATTAAGAAATACAAAAATGAGTAAACAGGAAAACATGTCTGAGNGCAGCAGTGAACGAGCAAGAAACTAGAGCCTGCATAGAAGCGGGAATACCAGAAATTAAGAAATACAAAAATGAGTAAACAGGAAAACATGTCTGAGTGAGGCGGAAGGTGGAGGTGAAAAAAAAACGCACAACAAGTGACATGCCAGCCAACGCATGCCTGAGCCAAATGGAGCAACGCTGCATTTTATAGCCACGAAGACGAAGTCATGGCAAATGATAAAAACCATAAATACAAGCGGGAGTAAGTACACATCTACATGCATATATGCTACATATGTACGTACCTCATACATACCTCGCATCAAACCCACATCTACACATTTCCCCTAGGACAAATGAACAAAAGCGCTTACTTGTACTCTTAAGTATTATTCTTACTTGTACTTATGGCTGCGCATTAGTTTGCCACGATTCGTACTCGTAGTTACTTTGCAACAAAAGCAACAACAATTAAAGCGAAAATACCTGCAACTAGTACAAGTAATGCAATAAAAGTCCTCCAATGCCGTCTACCGCCCACTAGTGTTTATTAAGGAAAATAAAAAAGAAAAATCAGTTGGCAGCAGAAATGAAAAACGCATGCAGCA
>NW_016200109.1:0-2569 GCF_001687245.7 Rhagoletis zephyria | reverse complement strand
CCAATTATCAGTCGGCAATAAACTACTCTTATATTCAACAATTATAAAACCAGCCTATACGTATGGCATTAAGCTGTGGGGCACCACAGCAAACCCTTAAAATGCTCCAAAAGTTTCAAACAAAAACTCCCAGAATGATTTTGAATGCCCCATATTACGTCACAAATGACCAAATCCATCGTGATCTCAAAGTCCCAACCGTTGCCGATGAAATCAAAAGATGATGTTTTATCATAGAACAAAAGGCTGGAAGCTCACCCAAACCCCTTTATACATAAATTAAATGATAGCCTGCCCAAATGTTTTCACCCGATTGAAGAGGAAGTCAACTAAATATCTACTACACCGAGCATTCAAGGTGGCACTAAAAATTGGATTCTTAAAAAAAGATAGTTCAACTCCATGGCGTAACTACTTAACCTACAACACAAAATGGGCACCCCTGAGTTAGGATGGTAGTCAGGTTGGTTGATTTTCTTCAGAAAATATTTCACGGCATTCAAGATAAGATAGATTGACGACTATCAACCAGTTGAGATAAATCAGTCATCGAAATGGGGACATGTTTCACACTGAAAAAAATATATAGCTCGAAGTGGTACCTACTCTTTACAATAAGTAACAAAGGTTATTAACCTGACGTTTTTAAATCTATATGCCAATGCTAATTTTAACTAAAGAACATCTAAAGCCATAATACTTTGAAATTTGTTTTTTCTCACACGCAAAAGTTGCCAAATATTTTTAGAGTAGAAACTTAACAGTAAATTGCCTATTTTTACGAATTGATATAAAATAAATGAATCGCAATCTTTCGGTTTATGTTTGTAATGTTTTCTCCAGATTTTTAATAATTTTGTATGGCTTTACCAGACAACTGGAATCACTCCTGAAACTTTTTGTGTTTTATTTGGGGTTTTTGGGAATTCTTTAAATTAATTTTTTTTCTCTGTTCTAATCGCTTCAAAAATGCATAGTGCCGACTTTCCTTGTATTTATTCGTCAATGTAAACTTCATTTCACTATTTGAATATACATATGTACATATGTATGTATGTATTTCTATATGTATGTATATGTAGACATATTAACTTATGTATATGTATGTATATTGGTCAGAACGAAAGCATTTAAAGATATATGTATGTACACACATTTAATCCATTTCAAGCGATTACAATTAATCCAAATTCACGCATCTGTTGCTGTCACAGTGAAATGATAATCCCATAAAACTTTCACAAAACTCCCACAGATTACGACACATTTGAGTGTGAAAAATTGCAACTCGTTTTCATTTCCTTTGTTTGTGTTGTTTACGTATTGTTGTTGGCTTTAAAAAAAATCTTATTGCAAAATTGGGAATAATGAAAAGGTTCACTCATCTGAAAATGCATTCCTACGTTCCTACATACATACGTAGAATATAACAAAAATGTAAAAATCTTGTAAATAAATTAAGTAAAATATTTAGGCAATCTACTATAAATTGAACAAATAACTAAAGTATCGAAGTGACAAAGCAAAAACAGTATACACTTAACGCTTTGACTATGGTTCACATATGGTAACATATGTATATTAGGGTGCATCGCCTAAAAAAATGCGGGTTTTCCACCGAAATTATATTATTATTATATTATAAGATATATTATAAGAATTCCACCAAAATATTTCGGAAAACTATTAACGGTTATTTCGTTTCTACCGAAAAATGTCGCCTTTTGATTGCCCCTTTTTTCTTTTCGTGTTCAATGCCAAATTAGAGACAAAGGGTGAGAAAATTTGGTGTTCATTTCTTAAAATGTTACACTCTTCTGAGGCAGAACAAGCACATTCTTTGTCCTGTGAAGCTTTCTCAAGGGATATGGTTGCGCTGAAAATCAGATGGTTGTATAAAATGAGAATATTATGAAATGGGTGAGTTAGACAAGGCCAAGAAGCCAAAAACATGGACTTTGAAATTAAAAAAATATGATTATTCAAAAAAAAAATTAAAAATTCAGTGCAATGTATCCTACATGACGATGACAATATAGGGTACCATATAAAACAAAAAAATTTGTAGAACTATAGCAAAATAAATTTCTTGGCTAATAATGACGAATGGGTATGGTACATTTTCTTTACAAATTTTAACTTTAAATATCCATATTGTTTGCGGATACGCACGACGAAAAGTATCTTAGCTAAGAAAATCTTCACAACACCCAAAGCGATTATCTCAAAATAAAACTATTATTTTGGAGCCAGTTCAAGCTCCAAGGAGATAATTCTGTTTGAGGACAACCTATCCTGTGCCCGTCAAGGTTACCTTTTTAAAGCTGTTGCATGGCAGATACTGTCCTGGCGCTGGAGACAATCTATCTATCATCGGAACTGGTTACCCAAGTAAAAAAATTTTGCGTGGTAGTGCCTCTCCAGGCACTACGAGAGATAGACATTGTTATGAAAACATATTAAGCGCCGGAATAGATTATCTATAGAAGGGATTTCCATGCCAGAACCTGTTTTGGCACTATTGCGAAAATCTCAGTTACAGAAATCTAGCCATGCTGTAGACGGAATC
>NW_016200108.1:0-2569 GCF_001687245.7 Rhagoletis zephyria | reverse complement strand
CCATAGAGGAAAAGTTTGTGTGGTCTTCTAAATGGCCGAATTCGTTGGTGATTATTTTGCTACTATTCATTAACTAGTTCAACGTGAAGGCAATGTGGAACAGTTGGCGCCAATGTCGTCCTTAGCTATATACCGAAGCTATGGATGGAAGTAAGATTGGCCTTCATCCCTAAAGCAGCGAAAACGGTCCAAACACCGCAAACTATTTTCGGTTTGGAAGTCTCTCTTCGTGTCTCCTCAAGGTGATTTAAAGGCTTTTCGATATATACCGCTGCCTTACTTAGGAAAATTTTAGCGGTGGTCAACATGCTTACCGCAAATCGGTTGAAATAGCTTTACACAAAGTTGTTTCTACATTATAAAAAATTTGAGGTGGTGGTAGCCTTTCTGAATGTGGAAGACCCCTTAAAAATGCTAACTTTGCATCCGCCTATTTCTCCATGGTTGCTACAGGGTTATTTAGATCCACTTCGTATTCTTGGGATCGATGAACGTCAATAACTCCTTTGCAAACGCTGAAGTAAGGAAAACGGCCACACGAGGTACCCCTTAAGCCGAGGACACGCAATGAACGGCTGAGCGCTGAGCGGGTTTTATTCCTGATCGGCGCCGCCCAACCATTTAGAAATGCCGCTCATTGCATGGCCTCGGCCTTAGGGTGGCCTGCTTCGCTCGACGGTCAGTGAGATACCACAATAACAACTTAACGGCCTAGAAAGGTCAGCACAAAAGAAAGATTTGCA
This sequence comes from Rhagoletis zephyria, assembly GCF_001687245.7. Taxonomy (NCBI): domain Eukaryota; kingdom Metazoa; phylum Arthropoda; class Insecta; order Diptera; family Tephritidae; genus Rhagoletis; species Rhagoletis zephyria. Next base: position 1,826 of record NW_016200108.1, on the reverse strand, counting down.
TGTTAATCCCACCAAACTTGTATTCTCGACTCCAAACATTTCTGAAAGAAAAGTACTGAAGAGCGAAGAAGCAAAGCGCTTAATTAGCAAGGACATGGGGGCAGCCGTAGTTACATAGATTCTCACCGACGGCACGTTGGTATATTGAAAGCTGGTTGATGCCAAATACTATCAAGTTAATCTTTAAAGAGTGCAGCAACTGGCTTGCTTTCAGAGATACTTCAGGACGTTCCCACCACAGAAATATAGGCACTTGAAAAGCGCCGCAGCTTAAAGTGTTCGGAGTGACTGGGAGCTTAATATCGTTCTAAGCGAAGACAAGACAAGACTGGATCCGGCGTGTTTTCTCGAGACAGGCCTATTGGCTCCCGGACTGCTGCATCGTATTCTAGGCTGAGATGAATATAACTCCATCTAAAGTTGCCCTTTTTATGGACAGTCAAGCTGCTACAGGGTCCTGGTATCTGTAACGCATAATACACCAAAGATCCTTTAATCTTTTCGACAGATTACAGCCAATCTCTGCTAGGTCCTGAGATGCAATGGTTTGCGGAAAATGAGTAAGTAGACGAGTGCGGAAATATCCTTCCACTCGGCACCCATGGGCGGTAAACGAAAGCAAGGGCGTTGACGAACAAAATGAAAGGACCAAGTGCAGAAGGACCCGGGTATGAAAAACTGGCGCCAATTCGCAAAAGAGAGAGTCTATTGGCGAAGTTTTCTGGCCTCGTCTTAAACCGACAAAGAGTTGTAGTGCCCGATAAGAAGAAGAAGGCGAGTGCGCCAGAAATGGATCTGAGATAGGATTATTAAAAAAGGCTCAAGACCTACAACCTCCTTTGCAAATCCTGTTTTCACGAGTTAAGGGGAAGGCTGGAGCACTTATCAACTATGGAGCATGCTAAGGCTCTTAAAACAGAAGACTCGGCCTATCGCCGTAAAATTAATGGTACATTGTTTCTTTGGCCACATGTCTGCCAGGTTTGTATCCTCGCGTAGTAATTTCTGCAGAATCTATAGAGATGGCGAAAAAATAAAATCCCTCTAATACTTCCTGCGCGAGAGCCCCCTAATCCAAAGAAACAACCTCAAATTACTGCCGCACCACTTATTGCAGAACTTAGACAGCATAGAGAGAACTCCTTATTATTTGCCAGAAAATTAAGAGTATTTAAAGACATGCAGAGACAAAGTAAATCTTCTTTTGGGCATCACAATGCACCTTTGTGGTCTCCGAGTGAACTCTGAGCTACAGTAGCCTGTCCAAAATAGCCCAAACTAATAGTAAAGGTTTGGAAAATATTTCTTTTGAATATTATTTCTTTCGCTAGCCTTGTCCAGTTAGCTAGTAGTAGCCCCACCTCATGGCAAACCAACGCCGCAGACTTCAGTGAGTCCTTAAACCGAATAAGTCGGAACCTACGCTGCCGCAGCTGCAATCTCTTAAACACCAAGGAAACGTTCCTTCACTTCCTCTACGATTGACGAGTCCTGGCGCATAGCAGGTACCCGACACTAGGTAGGTCTATCTTAGCAGATTCATCGATGAATCCAATTATTTTGAAGAATAAAAGTGGATCTTGAGACCAACTAAAACCCTATTAGCAAAGCACATCAATTTGAGCTAGTTAGGCGCAGGGCTACACGCCGTTGACGCTGCTACCAAACCATATCAGTTTTTGGAGTCTTCAGCGCTGCAAGGAAAATTTGATTTTAAAGCTTTAGTTGCACCAATGTTTTGTTGCTTTGCCGATGGTCCGACTCCGGATGCTTTACTACTGGGTATATGGGAGTAGGTACTCACATACCCAGCACCGAAAATGAAA
>NW_016200105.1:0-2569 GCF_001687245.7 Rhagoletis zephyria | reverse complement strand
ATTGAAACTTTTTGGTCCAACATTTTCACCAACAATTCACGTTTACGATTTTCATTGGCACATTTGTCTGCTAAGATTAAGGTTTGGTGGTCATTTGCCGCTTTAAATAACCTAAGGAAAGTGTTATATCCGTTCTTGAAATTCTCCAGTTGTGCGGCATTTCATAGCACGGTTATTCGCAAAGCGAAATAAATTTGTGACGAAATACCTTAAAAGCTTGAACGCATACAAATATTTGAAAATCACATCCATTGGGACAATTGCAACGCAGGAGCGTTCGATATACTCAATGATGCAACAGGTCACTTGGCTATTTTTAGTAATAGCTCGACTTCAGCACCACTTGGCAGCACGTTTTTGCAATAGTATTGCAAACATAATAATAATCCCAACGGTTTTTACCCTCCATTCCCGCCCATCCGCACGAGGGGCGCAGTCCGCATGACGTACGGAACCAATATTTTTAAATTTTTGTGCCGAGTCACGATAGGCAGGAGTTTGTTAAGTGCCGAGATCTAAAACTGTTCAGCTACAGAACTAAATTCATCAGCTGATTTTATGTATTTATGTCAATACATCACTTATTGAGAGAGGAGGGTATCGTTTTCTTAATGCTGAAAAGCGGATCTGATATATCAAACATTAGCCAAATCGGATCATAAATAAGATTTTTAGTAATAACTCAACTACAGCGCCAACTGTCGGATTAAATTGTGAAACTAAACCATCCAGAGACCCACTCAAATACACAAAAAGTTTCGTTAAAATCCGTACAAAAATATATAAAAATTTTGGGCGGGACGAAGATCGCCGGGTCTGCTAGTTATTTATTAAACACGTCTCCCGAAAAATAGTGTCACTTGAGCAGGGGCGATCTTTTCGTAAATGGAAGATATGCATTTGTCGCAGCGGATTTATTAACATACTCATACATACATATCTAAAAGTGCCCGCAAAATACACCAACGAAAATAAAAAGTTGTAACAAAATTGTGTCCATTAAAGTGGCCCAAAAATGTGTGTGAAAAAACAATGACGAATTTTTAATGCCGCCACCCACTACGATTGTTCTATACCGAAAACAAATATACACCTACATATTTACACTTATGATCACATACATATATGTATCTCGGTAACCGTTCTACCAATTTGTACCAAACTCGGTATGGATATTGTGCTTGCCACAAAAAAGCAAACCTTTGAAGATAATTGAAATCGGACTAAAACTACGTCCACTTTTCATATAACGGTACATATCAGAAATGCTTGAAACTTCTATATTTCTAAATTTAAGGACGATAATTTACTCAAAATTGATACTAACTACAATTCTTTGAAAATAAGTAACATTATTAGGAATTTTGTAAAATGGGCGTGATACCGGCCGCATATGACTATATAAATTTATCTCATTATGTTTAACTTCTATCGAAGATGTTTAAAATAGGATTAAGACCACCCCGGCTTAATATGTAGCGGTAGTTTTCGGAAAGGTGAAAAACATATATTTAATATTTGCGCCGGGTATTTAATGTTCGGCTCCGCCAATTAATTTTGAAAAATAAAAAATCTTTAATATTGAAAAGTGGTTAAATAAACGATTGGATATTAACGTTGGAAGTCTTCTGAACAGGACTGAAGTTTTCCGATCGAAAAATATTGATTTTCAAGAATTTCATACCATTTCTATGATGAGTTGTTTTCCCCCAAATAAAATACATGGAAAACTTTGAGCGCTGTGAGCACTCGATAAACATTTTTTGATTTCAAAATAAAAAATAGGGGTATATCTTTTTCCGTTCAGAGCAATCCTAGGGGGTGGTGGGATTGAAATTTAGCACTTTTTTTTTGGACCACTGTATTGTACATACATACAAAAGCTCATCAAATNTTCTGTACGTAAATAAATAAATATTTTTGTATGTTTGTAGGTTGAATTTGATAGCAAAACTATAAAGCTTTCAAATTAAATTTGTGTGCCAAATTTTATATTTTATGAGAAATTTTATTTAGAACTCTGGTTTACTTTTACTAAAAATGCTTTGTCAAAGTGAAAATATTAGAGTTGGCCTGGAGTACTCTAAAAAGCAGTAAGGCATATGTGAGCATTTAAATCAGTCATGCTCAACTCCATAAGCAAGTGGCCTATGGTAATCGAAAATATCGACTTCAATTTTTGCATTACCTAGTATCGAGGAATGTGTTTGATTTAATAGGAAATTTTGGAGACTTTGGATGTATTAGAATGCTGGTTATATGTTAAATAGTAAAATAACCTAAGACTTCTATGAAATTCATTCATTCAGTTCGTTTTGAAGTCACGTCAAAGCCACGTGAATGTTACACATACATATGTACATATGTATGTATTGTGTTTTAGTTTTTTGTATTTACTAAACTTTAGAGAAAATGGCAACTTTTGCAAACTCAGTGCAAACAGACGCAAAAATTGTCATGTTTGTGTACCTACATATGTATGTATTCACATATGTAAATATGTATGTATGTATGTATGTGTGTACATATTACACATGTTGTTAATACTCTATGACTACATAGTACCGCA
>NW_016200104.1:0-2569 GCF_001687245.7 Rhagoletis zephyria | reverse complement strand
AACATCCTTTCCTACCGGCAAGCTAGGTTAGGTTGGTTTGATTGAGATCGCAGGGGATCCCTCAAATAGACTAAAAGTGGTAAAAAGTTTCGTCGAGAGATAATAAAGAAGATTTAAATTCTACTCGTGGTGCACTGTGTTCCGAGTGTTAGAAAGTTTTTCATCCTCAATGAGAAGAAGAACGAAAAGCTGGAAAAAATCAACCGCGATCTGTAGAAGGCTGGGCAATGGCACAGAAATTGTTCAAGTCCTGCCTTAAATGTTCTAGTTTTGCCGCATTGGCTGATGTGAGACAGAGTCCCGTAAGTACTCCAATTACTGAAATGCTAGCATATATCTGGTCGTTTTTTGCATTGTAATATTAAAGCATGATCACATTCGGTATCTTATTTAGTTCTGGGCACGGCACCTACGATTACGTTTGCTATTTTAGTCGGAGTTTTAGCGAAACTTTACAGAGAATCACAGTCACTTAATTCATCCATGACGACAAATCACAATACCACTCATCACTGGTATCTGGAATTTCTTTAGGAATAGTCTTGCCGGAGTAAAAAATTTTGTCAGTGTCTTCTCAAGTATTTATTTAGCTTATCGATTTAAGGCATGGTCCTATCATTTTTTATTCCTGAAAAATATACTGGATATCTGGAATTTGCAGTCAATGATTTCAACGACAACGATTCTTTGAAGTTGTTTTCCAACGCCCTTTAGGCTTGACAAAGGAAATGACAAAAAATCATTCCTAAATTTTGACGTTTGTAAGCGTGACCAGGATTGATTTAGATTGCAAAGGAATTGTTCCCAGAATATTCACACGCCGTTAATTTAATACAGAAAGCCCCTAATTCAGTTGCACATATTTCGAAATTTAGATTTGTACAAAAGTCGATAGTTTACACCCTGAATATTTTTCTTTGCTTTAATAAAAAATCAATAATTTGGTGATACATATTCCCAACGGAAATCTTTATTTTTTCCAACATTTTTTAAGAACCCTGTAAAGGAAAACAATTGTGAAACTAGCGTTCTTTTATTAAGTTAACGATATGTTAACAAACGAATTATAATTTTAAGTAATTTAAAATTGGCCTGCTCTTAAAGCTTTTGATTTTAGTTTCTAGCAATAAGTATGCAACTAAATTGCAGTTTAAATCAGGATCAACTAAGCGTCATCCGTTGGGCAAACCTCAACGCCGACGAGGGATTCGTACAAGATTAGGATATGATTTGCATATATTTCATCTTGTAAATGCTCTGAGATCGAATGATGAACATCTGCGCTGAACCCAGCGCGTAACAGCCTCATACATCAATTTAGCCTTGTTTCTTGGCTTTTACTGCTACTGCAGAACTGAAAGCAACCGAACGATCAAACACTTTTGCAAAACACATTTTCATACATACTACATACCCACTTAAGAAGAGATACATTTGTTTATCAAAAGCAAATGGCATAAAGGCAAATAGGAGAACACATGAAATAATCAAGTACCGACAAACAACAACAATAAAAGTAATAAAAAATATACACAGAGGCCAGAACAGGAACGGAATGCTCGAGCAGAATGGCTGCAAAGAGCTGCAGCTGCAGCATGGCTTTATTGCCAACAAAGCAATCAGCACAATTGCCAGCAGTCAACGCACCCCTGCACTCGGGAACACCTACAAACATACATACAAACACTTTCATAAATAGAATTGCCATTGCATCCACTGAATCCACGAAGCATCAACAATTTTTTCCTTTTACATAACTGTGTGTGCACTTTGCAAAAAAAAAAAAATCAGGTCGAATCCAGGTAAACATCCAACGATATATGCATGCATATGTATGTATGTATGTATGTATGTATATACGTATACATATCTAGCGTAAATAGGCGCCATACTGAGTGGCTGACGTTGCGATAGCAGTTTGCCAATTCAATATGTACGATTGGCTAAATGATTACAAACATTTTGGATATCGTAAAGCAAACAGCAGAAACCAAAAATGAAAGTAAATATAATTTCGTTATGAGCTGAAAATAAATGCTGGCGTTCGCAGAATTCTATCTAAGAGAGACATATTTTTAAGTCTTCAACTGTAGGTACATTGGATCGGAAGAGCAAATTATCGGATCATGCAATTGACTACCCTACAAGAAAACGACTTTTTGAAGTGAAACTTCTTTAGCGGCGGTTGGTTGGTTGGGAGTAAATTGGCAAATTCAGCGGAAATTGCACACGGAAATGGTGCAACGGAAATGATGCAACGGAAATGGTGCAACGGAAATGGTTGGGGCTGAAACAAGTACTTCTTGTGCGTATATGGTATGAATTTAACAAAAAACTTGCTAATAAAAGGTTAGAGGATAAGACTTAGAAATACCAATACAAGAACGAAAGTAAAGGTGAGTACGTACTACATAGATAAAGAAAATTATAAAGGCAATGGTAAAAATAAAAACAAAAACAAAGATGTGCAAAGATAGAGATAAAAACGAAGACCAAGATAAATTTAAACACAAAGCAAAGCTGAAGGGGAATATGTAGCTGAAAAAAATGATGAACATAAAAGTAAAGA
>NW_016200103.1:0-2569 GCF_001687245.7 Rhagoletis zephyria | reverse complement strand
AATTTGAACAAAGCATTACGTTCGAAATCGCCTGGAACCAATTTTTGTTAAGGATCAATAAAGCAATGAAAGCATCGCCATGATAACTTATGCTTTTTTTTTATTTTATGATAAAAAATTACTGGAAAATACATCCTTTGGATCAAGCCGAATTCATATGATTTTTTCGCCTCGTGATTAATGTGAAAATGATGTATTGTTGTAATAATCACTGTCATAGGCTCCCGTTATAATTTTGTATGAATTCGCCTTGGTTTGGATTAATATATATGGAAGAAAATACACAATACCGTCAGCAAAAAAAGTTATCAAAAATCAGCAGGAATTTTTAGATTCTTCAAACTTCTACTTAATTGTACGAAAATTCAATGGGCTATAATACTGCATCCATAAACACTGCCGGAAAAAAGTATTGGCACAGCAAATTTTTCACAATATATGCAACAATTTTTATTCTTATATTTTTCCGCCAATTTCGTATAAAAGTGTGGTATTCTACCACAAAAAACATAAAAATATAATTCCTAAAGTTTGTGCAATTCAGCAAATTTTCATGCAAATTTTCAACTTTTTAATCAGTTTTTTTTTAATTTTTTTGAGTATGCAGATTTGTTGCCCAATCAATTTTATTATAATAAAAGGTGCATTCATTTGCACTCGCTTAAATGACGAAATACACGCAAAGCAACAACACAAACTCGGCTATTTANTTTTTCGCCTCGTGATTAATGTGAAAATGATGTATTGTTGTAATAATCACTGTCATAGGCTCCCGTTATAATTTTGTATGAATTCGCCTTGGTTTGGATTAATATATATGGAAGAAAATACACAATACCGTCAGCAAAAAAAGTTATCAAAAATCAGCAGGAATTTTTAGATTCTTCAAACTTCTACTTAATTGTACGAAAATTCAATGGGCTATAATACTGCATCCATAAACACTGCCGGAAAAAAGTATTGGCACAGCAAATTTTTCACAATATATGCAACAATTTTTATTCTTATATTTTTCCGCCAATTTCGTATAAAAGTGTGGTATTCTACCACAAAAAACATAAAAATATAATTCCTAAAGTTTGTGCAATTCAACAAATTTTCATGCAAATTTTCAACTTTTTAATCAGTTTTTTTTTAATTTTTTTGAGTATGCAGATTTGTTGCCCAATCAATTTTATTATAATAAAAGGTGCATTCATTTGCACTCGCTTAAATGACGAAATACACGCAAAGCAACAACACAAACTCGGCTATTTATCCGAGCTCAGCCAGGTCGGTTAAAAAATCCGCAACCTTAAGAGTAGTGTTGTTAAGTGAAAAACTGCTCTATTGTGAATTGTTAATGGGAAAGTGGAGAGGGAAATTTGTGTTTCCTTTTATACGCAACTTGTATTTTAAATAAGTATATTTGCTAGGGCTGTGCGATTATTCGATTACTCGAGTAAGTTGGTTAATCAATTATTCGGTTAATCAATTACTCGAGTAATCAAGATTTTGATTACTCAAAGCGATGATTAATCGCTCACGCTCATTTTTATTTTGACTCTCCCAAAAACTTTGACTTTTGTAGGTTTGATGTCAATTTGGATTCTACCTGTTTTTATTGTACCATGCTTTATACATATGTAAAGAGTTGTTGATTACTCATTTTACTCGAAATGTTGATCAATCATAAAGCAAATTACTCAAATATTTTTGTTTTTGGTTAATCAATAATTTTGATTACTCGAGGAACTGAACTTTTGAGTAATCATAACTTCTAATTAATCGAATAACTGAGTTATTTACTTTATGACTAATTAAAAATTTGAGTCATCAATTAATCGCACAGCCCTAATATTTGGTATTTTTGCTGGATAGGTTTTGGAGTTAATCCTTTGCTTACCAATATTATTTCCGGGTCGATATAGCGACGAATTAATAAACGGAGTTGTTTATTAATAGTTAAAATGTTCTTATTTATTTATAAGCTTTTAATACAAGTTAAGCGCGTCAATTCTCGTTGGCTGGTAAAAAGCAAGTGAACGAATGTGTTTTCAAAAAGGGTTAAGTAACTTAAACATAGTACGCCAAATATCAAGGTTACATGACATTTGAGAAAAGGAATATTGCAGGGTGCCACATTACTCCCTGCTAGATGAAACTATCGGTAGCGATAAGGTATAGTTATTCGTCTAGCACTTCGAGTAGGTTTCATCGTTACGGGCGGCGCTTCTTCTGCTTGTGGCGCATTTTCTCGTTGCGCTTCTGCTTGTGGCGCTTCTGCTTGTGGTGTTTGTTGTATTTGCGGCGTGTTGGTCGCCTCTCTGAATCTATCGTTTGCTACAAATGCTGGTTTAAGCCGGTCTATGCTGATATTAGTATGGCGACCTCGAACTACTAGTTTNTATTCGTCTACCACTACGAGTAGGTTTCATCGTTACGGGCGGCGCTTCTGCTTTTGGCGCATCTTCTCGTTGCGCTTCTGCTTGTGGCGCATCTTCTTGTGGCGCTTCTGCTTGTGGTGTTTGTTGTATTTGTGGCGTGTTGGTCGCCTCTCTGAATCTATCGTTTGCTACAAATGCTGGTT
>NW_016200102.1:0-2569 GCF_001687245.7 Rhagoletis zephyria | reverse complement strand
GTTGATTTGAGGAGAGGTGAAGTGAGTTGTGATAAAGTAAGTTGAGGTGTTAATTCTACTTGGGTACTAGTACTTGGGTATTTAGCAGCTCCTAAATACCTAAGTAAATAGTACTTGGGTATTTAGTCATCTCAAAATACTAAGTATTTGTGTATTTAGTACCCAAAGTGGTACTTTAAGTACAAAAGTATTTAGGTGTGCCCATCACTGCTTGGGAATATAAATCGCTGCATCTTTTAGGCGCATCAATATTACATAGTTACATCCCGAGTTAATAAAAGGAAGGTAAAAAAATACATGTATATTATGTAATAATAGATTCGCTAATCTTAAGATCTTCAATTAAACGGATTATGTTGGCAGCTTTCACATAATCGTAGCATCTCTCACTTGTAAAAAATTTGCCTCCTACATATTAAGTAATTAATTGGGGTCAGAGTTTTGAGCCAATAAAATACATTCAAACAATTCCATGTACGTTTTAATATCCTTTACATCTGACTTTGTTTCAGCGGCCATATTCAACATGGAACTGCGAAAAAGTTTCGCAAAACTCTAGACTCTAGAGAGTTGGGACATAAAAAATTCTTTGTTTATGTTTATAGTTACTAGCGCCCCAAATTTCAATCCGTTGGTTTTGAAATCATACTCACCGTAGAAAATGTATTTTCTTCCTTCAGTTTATAAGAGAATGTTGTTTTTTTTTTGTGGGGGACATGTATTTTTCATATTGAAGAAAAGCACAAATCCCTTTTTCCACGTAATCGGTTTATACCAAAAGTTATCGTATTTGCATATATCAAAACTTGATTCCCTTTTTTTGATTTTTTTCATTGCCCGGGCCCCTGACATTCGGCCCGGCCCGAGACAAGTGACCACCCCGACCTCCCTTGCAACGGGCCTGAATATGACTACAAATGAGAACGAAGAAGATTTTATAGCTAACTACATACTTACTTGTGCTATAAAACGTACTCAACGTACCGGATTAGATAATTGCATACATACCTACCATCACAGGTTTCACAATGCTGCACTATTTATACATACACTGGTGGAAGAAATAATAGAAAATTTTAATTTTACCAGCTTTCACAATATTTATTTTTTTTTTATTTAAGGTTTAATATTTCTTTTTGTCTAGCGTATTATTTTTAATATTTTCTTTTGCTGGCGCTGCTTTGCATGTTCTTCCATAAAAGTAATGGAAGAAAATGAACAACTGTGTAAGCAAAATTTTCAAAAATTCTGAGCAAAATGTTTGAAATTTTTGGGGATTTTGGAGAAAATTTTCTGGATTTTTATGATTTTTGCTCAAAGTTTGAGAAATGCTATATAAATCCGCTCTTGCTATATAACATAGGCCAACAAAACTTAAACAATATTATGTTGACTAAAATATTACCGCCAATTCTATAGATTTTTTTCTGTAGAATCCGGTTCTGGCACTAAAGATATTAGATTGCTCTATTTTACGAGCACCTTAGGTTTAAAGGTGCTGAAAACACATTTCTGGACATTTTTAAGCCTCTGTAAAACAATAAATTGATACAATATATCTGTCAATGTGGGAGGATATGAAAGCCCAAGTACTGCGCTTTAATACTCAAAATCAAAAAATTATGGTTAAACGGCTAACGGCCTTTATCCACATACTGCAGAAGTTACAGTACCAATCTGTTTAGTACAACTCGAGGTTTCATGGATTAATCACCAAATACCGATGGACACAGACTCCAGAAGTGGAAATGAAGATGAGAACACCTTTAAGCCCAAGTTGCTTGAAAACTATAGCCAAATAAAAATTTTCAATACCAGATTCCGGCTCTACGGAAAAAATCCTATAAGGATCGGATGTAATATTTTAGTCAACATAAATTTTGTTGGCACGTACTATGTTCTCTTAGATGAAGGTTTCAACTTAAATTTTACGCAAGTGATCGGAACAAGAGTTAAAAAAAAGCGTTTGTACTCGTATAAAAAAAAAAAATGTTTCCAATTGCTTTTTGTTTGGACCATAAGTTTTTGATTTTGAATATTAAATGGCAGTGTTTAGGTTGAAAGATATACTGCCGCAATTTATTGTTTTAAAGAGGCTCGAAAATGTCCAAAAACGCGTTTTTGGCCCGTTTAAACCTAAGTTGCTCGAAAACTAGAGCCAATCCTATACCTTTACGTTCAGATTCGGATTCTACGGGGAAAAATCCTGTAAGAATTTGCTACAATATTTTACTCAACAGAATTTTGTTGGGCAGTGTAATGCGCTGGACTTTTATAAAAGAAAAGTATTTAACATCATATAACCAAAAGAAACATCAAAATCTAGTCAAAATCAAGAGTTTATATTATTTCTTCCAACATTGTATATACAGTCAGTGTCAAAAATATGAATACCCTCCTGACGTTTTGACGATTTTCTTTATTTTCATTTTCCATACCCTTTTTTATATTTTTTTTTTTATTTATAAAAATATAGTACAAAAAACCAGTAGAATCAATTTTTTCCAGTTCATATAGAACTCGGGAAAATTCAAGAAAAACCAAAAAAATTTACAACTTATCAATTCGA
>NW_016200101.1:0-2569 GCF_001687245.7 Rhagoletis zephyria | reverse complement strand
TGGCATGAAGGGCGTTGTCGGTAGACATTTTGCGGCTGCTGTTGTGTGGATTTGATGGATTTGGTTTTATTTGGCACGTTTTAATTGATGAAATGCATTTTTGGAGATTATTTTGTGAGTTTTTGTTTTTTTTTTTTTGTAAAATTTTACCTCTTTCAGAAGTATTATCCAGTAATTTTTCACCTGTTTTTAAAGATTGGATTTATGAATTCAGTATGTGGAACGAGAGTCCATCCAACGGAAAATATCACAAAAGTGTTGCTGAATGAGCAATTTCGCATTTTTTAAGCTAATGTGTTTGCATTTTTTATGTATGTATATATGTATATATTTTTTAGCAGATCAAGTTAATATTAAAAAATATAAATTGTGAGAAATATGCCAGTAATAAATGTACATATAAAAACGCTTACCACTCGTATGCAAACATATTATGTACCTAGTAATTATCTAAGTTAGTTTAATGCCAATCATGCATATATGTACATATGTACTCGTATGTAAATATCTTAAAATTAAGTCATGTGGCAAGCTTACATATAATATTTCTTAATAAAAATTAGTGCTGGGAAGAAGTATCGAGTACTTTNTCTTTGGTATCGATAATTTTAAGGATCGGATATTTTTCAGAGTACTGAGTACTTTCTTTAAATATACACATGTTGGTAACATTTCAATACTTAGTGTAGAAATCTCACAAGCTGGCGGTATTTTATTTAAATTAATATATGAATCCCAAATTACGTCAAATGAATGGTTAACTGTACTGGATACAAGTATTGTACTTGAAATTTATTGAAATTGCAAATTGAGTACAATCATTTCTTAATACCCTTAAATGTAAATCAAACTCAGCACTTTTCAAGTCTATTCGACACTTAATACTGAGTACTTTGAACCGATCCTGAGTACATGTATCAAAACGATTATTGGAACAGAGTATTTTTGAGTACTGAGTACTTTCGTGTTCTTTCAAGTTCTGAGTACTTTCTTGTTCCTTTTTTGAGCACTGAGTACTTTCGAGTTCTTTTGTGAGTACTGAGTTATTTGGAGTACTCCGTATCGATACTTTTAAAAAGCGGGTGCTGTCAATCCCTTTGAGAATCGAGTTCCGAGTAATTTTGTATAGATACTGCCCAACACTAATAAAAAAATGTTCAAATACTTTCCATTTCATACTTATTTTCAAATATTTTGCATATCTTTTCGTTTGATTAAGTCTCATTTTTTTGAACGATGGCAATCCTACTTACGATAATTTCAAAATCAAAGTTTTTCTTTAATATTCTATTTAACTTGCCTAAACTTAGGTATATACACATAAATTAAGTTTCTTGGAGAGTTGGAAACTCTATTAGAAAACTTAAATATTTTTTGATTTTGGAACGAATTTCCGTCGTCCCCTGTCAAATTAAAATAATTTTATTGAGCGATGGCAACCCAACTCGAAAATGGTCCTTAAGAATTTTTCCCAAAAAATTTTGGTTTAAAGCTTAATAAATAATAAATAATAAATTTAAATATTGTCAATAGATCTTGTTATTTAACATTTCGTTATATGTACACAAATAGCCGGATATATGTGGCCCCCCTTCCAATGAGTATCAATGTAAATAAAGAATCAATGACAAAGACAACATCACGCTAGGAGTTCGAATGTGGTACAACAGAATTTAGGAAACCCAATTGCCGAGAGGTTCCTCGAGAACTTTGACACAGCTCCTTTCCAGGTGGTGCTGCCATGAACTGCCAAGGCTCACAAAACATTTTCGCATGCCCGATACATATGCAGGCACATGTACGCTTCCTATATAATTTTTAAATTTTTGGTCGCTCTCGAGTCATTAGACTGTAAAGTTGAAATTTTTTTTCCTCAGTTTTTTGTTATCAGTTGACGAAAATACCCTTTTACTAGTTCCAGAGGTTACAGTAATGTCCTTTGGTGAAACTCTAAAACTGGCCAATTTACGACACCAAGTGGTTGCTAAAATCTCGACATAGGATTCATAATCATCTAGTCCTTTTTGTCCATGAAATTTATTAGTCTTTTTCATGCTGTGTTGGAATTTCACTGTACGCCCTGACACTGGTAGTACTTATAGACTGTGCACATCGACATCGACGGCTTTTTGGCTCCAGGCAACTTTTTGACGGGCGCAGAATAGCCAAACTATGCGACTGGTCCATATAAAATTATACTGCTAAAGAAGCGAAAAGGTTCTATGATGCATCGATGTAAAAGAAAATAACAATTATCTTCAGCATAAAATGTGGTGTTCCACATCAAAAAAGAAACTCATGCTAAATTTAACATTTCCTTTGCTCTGAAAATAACCTTAAGAAATGCATATTCGAGTCACGTCAAGCAATATTAATAGCAGTTTACATATGTATGTACAATCAAGCATACTTTAATTCCTCTCAAATGCTATTTTTTAATGTTCGATAAAATTATTACCCACGCAGATGTGTCAATTTGAATTCGAAAGTACGAATACAATATGTCACTTTATGATTTTAACGACTCGTAAAGTATCAATATTTGGTACTCAAATAAAAAACACACTCG
>NW_016200100.1:0-2569 GCF_001687245.7 Rhagoletis zephyria | reverse complement strand
ACCAAGCGCAGAAAGTCAACATAATTTTGTTGGGCATTGAGCTGGAGTACATAAAATATTAAATTTTAATATTTTCGTAAAATTAAAACTGTAATTAAAATAACGAAGTTTTTAATAAAAGAAAACACCTATATTCTGAGACTTTTTCCTATTATTTTAGGGATTGCCTTGGGTTAGACATCAACAAAAGCTCACTGGGAGACATTGACCGCTCATTGCAGATTTAAAAAAAGTTATCAAATTGGACATGGACCCATCAGCAGCCTTTTCACTAGTATTATTTTTAATATTAGTAGAAATTAAGGTTCACACTTACTCGGGGATATTTTGTCGAAGAAACTTCGACTTAAGTTTTCCCGACGCGAAAGGACACGTTCCAGTTTTGCTTTAGTTCTGCACGAGAACAAAATGTAATATCAAGAACGTGCCCGCAAAAGAACCAAACTGGCGAACAATAATATTGAGAGCAGTTTGAGTGAGAACAAAACATTTCTAGCGAGAGCGAAATGAGAACGAAATTATCGAAAACGTTTTCAAGGAGGATCAAATAGGAACTAAGGTCTGGGAAATGTTCTGCTGTAGAACAAAACGAGAGCAAAAGTTTTGAGAATGAGGGGAGCGTCTGCGTGTTGGTATGGAAAATCGTTTCAGTGGGAACCATGATTGTTAATTGTAAGCCAGAGGAAAGGGCGATTCATTTATGGAACGGTTTTTCATTTTCTGAGCATCGACCTTGTTGGCTGGTTGGTTGGTTGTAGTGCTACCTAAATTGTCGCTCAGAAATTAATTTGCGCATAAAAGCGCCATTTTGGTGCACTTCTCGTGGACAATGATATTTTATTCTACCGTATCCTCCCTGTCAGAACATTCCTGCAGTTTAGTCAAACCATTTAGAACCGCTTATGTATTTGTATATGCCGCCTATTGTAGCACTAGATAAATCCGCTAACTGCTCCATCATGCGTTTCCCGAAAGATTTATGTCTTAAATAAACCAGACCTTGTCATTCGCACAGGAAATGAAATACTGGAATGACCGGGGATAGTCGCTACAATTCTAAATACTTCTATCCTTGATTTAATTAGCAGTTCTGCTGTTCTTTTCCTGATAAAGTCAGATTAAAGCTCTCGTTTTATATTGCAAGTCTGAGTTTCTGACCACCTTCTCCTTGCCAGTTTCAGAAGGTGCAAGTAGATTTCTGTTTGTATTTGTCTGATCAGTTCGTCTGCTCTCTCATTGCCTTTTATGTTCTTATGGCCGGGAACCCAGACAAGAGAGATGGATATTGACTTAACGCCGAGCGTAACTCCATCTTGCATTTCTTGACTAGCTTGTACTTGGTTACAGTATACGATATAGCCAGGAGTGTTACCTGGCTATCTGAGTAAATCATCTCTCTTTCTTTCCTGGTAGCACTATTCCTTAATATTCTACAGGCTTCACAAATGCCCGGAACTTCAGCCTTCGTGGTTTTCCAGCCGGAGGGACCGATTGACATCAAACTCCTCGGAATATACCCCTCTCCCTACACCGCAGTCTATCTTGGACCCGTCAGTGTAGGTGCATCGACCTAATTCGCATAGTTAACATTCAGTTCTTTTTAATTAATTTTAATATGTAAACATTTTAAACCAATGCAATGCTACGAGAAAAATTTTATTCTGGCATTCATTATTGGCGAATATTTCAGCGAAGATTTGTTCCCGCTCTGTCAGAAAGTTCTCGAGACTTATGTTCCCAAAAAATTCTTCGAGAGAAAACTCCTTAGAATATTTGCCCGTTTTGTTCTTTTCCAGAATGTTCTGAAAACTTTTGTTCCCATTTTGCTGTCTTAAAAATATTCTTTGGCAACGTTTCACAGTTTTTTATTCTAGTGTAATTCCCATTGAAAACGTTCTCGACAGTTTTGTTCTCACTTTCGTTCTTGTGAAAACACTGCCGATGGTTTTTTTCTCATTTTGGTTTCGGTTTTAAGCGTTCTTTGGAACAAACCTACGAGAACGACATTTAGTTTCGATCATACCTTTTGTTCTCGGTCCCTGAAATTTCCTCACAAGCTGCGGCTGAAAAAAATATTTCACTAAACGTTCTCGATATTCATGGATTGCTCTGACATGAACCGTGCTCAAGGAAACTAATTTTTTCGATTATCTATCAAATCGAAGGGTCTGTACGACTTTTTGTCTAAGGAAAAGTGCAAGCCTCGGTCATTTTAGGCATGGCAGTATTGTTTCGGCTACTTAGCCGTACTCATTTTTATTTTTCTAACGGTTTTTCAGGAATCATACTGCTGCTACGAGACGTGATATAAAGGTAAGGGAAGTTAGTACAGTATTGCCTACGCGGATGATGTGGCACTAATCGTCAGAGGAAAGTTCTTGGACACTCAAGCTGATCTGGTTGTGGAATTCACTGAAAAAGTCGACTCTTGTTAGGAAGCTAGAGCGCGTGTAAGGGGCGGCCCTCGTTGGAATCATCGGAGTCATCCGGACCACTTCTACTCTAGCGCTAAATGCTATACTCAGGGTCGCACCTGTTGGCATTGCGGGCAAAGAAGCGGCGGTTTTCT
>NW_016200099.1:0-2569 GCF_001687245.7 Rhagoletis zephyria | reverse complement strand
CCCCTGTCCCTATGGACAGCCCCTGTGGAAGTCGCACACTTCCTGGGCCACCCCTTAGCTGAAATTGACGACAACGATGATGGATGAACCGTCCGGAACGGGGCTTAGTAGCCGCTNCTTCCTGGGCCACCCCTTAGCTGAAATTGACGACAACGATGATGGATGAACCGTCCGGAACGGGGCTTAGTAGCCGCTACAACAACAACAACAACAATCAGCCAAAGGTAGACAGTTTTGTCATTCGTTTATTAGGGCGTAACGATTTACAGATGCATACCGGTGCACGTAAAAGACCATCTAAGTGTCGAGGGTACTAATAGACATAGATTGTTTTGCAGTATCACCAACGATGTATTGGAGCGTAGTTATTCCGGAGTAATTGCAGTCAATCTATAGGGAAAATTTGTAATTTTTCAAATTATGACTAAAGATTTCGAAAATACGAAATATGTAACAACTCGTATAAAGTTAAACGAAAAAAATTCACTTTGTATTGCTGAAAAACAGCACAAAACGAAAAGTGTCGTTATTTCACATAAAAGAATGACTAACCTAATAGAGTCTGCCAGATAGCTAACAACTAAGCCTATGTCGATTTGCCACAGAAAAATATGGTTATTTATAAACCTAATCTGCTATAAACTCAAAAACATGAAATTTTGAGTAGTGCCGTTATTGTAGAAGACCATCGATATGTACTTGTATGTAATTTTGTATGAAATCTCAAAAAGTATTTTAATCATTAGTGAAAGAATTAAACCTTTTTTTATATGTGTTTTACTTAGTTGACGTTATGCTGGCATTATTATATTAGATCTTATATTTTTTAGATCCATATTGCATAATGAGTTGGATTTAATAAAAGCTACAAACGAACAGAGGTAAATTCGTACTTTTTCAATCTAGAACGTTCACATAAGGTTTATTAAAGGCAAAAACACCTGTTCCTGTAAAACCAGGAAATCCTGGAGTACGGGAACAGGCTAATACGGCCTTCGTACGTAGTTCGCTCTCTCATTCGTAATTCGCACTCCAATTACCCTTCGAATTACGTAATTCGTCATACAAAATTTTGAGACCGAATTGCCTCAGTTGGTAATTCAGATCCAATTAATTTATAATTTAATACGGAAACTTATGAATTTTTAGGAAGAACCGATATTTTGCCGCGGCGAAAAAAAAAAAACACAGACAGAGAACTGTCAAATCGAATTAAGAATGTGGCCGTGGGAATGGGGTGATTCGCGATCGTAATTGGGGGAGCGAACAAAGTAATTCAGGATGTTGTGGAAAAATGGTATAATGGTGTACGGTTGGCCACCTTGGTCATCTGATGGTTGCCAGTTGGAATTCATTTTAATAGCAAAGTGGCAACTTTTTCGTATCCGGTTCAATTTAACAAGTATACTGCAGTTCAATTTCGGCTAATAGAGGTTATATTAGGGGTCTTCTTCTAAAGTGATAAAGGGATAATTTGCTTAAATTTATCAGTTTATCCGCATTCTTTCATGAACGCACCATGGAAAATAATTGCATAAAACTTCAAGTTCAAGTAGCTTGTGGAACAACCCTAATATGCCGGAACTAGAGCGAGAAGCTGCCAACATCTACCCGACGAAATGAGAGAATGAATTTACCTAGTAATGTTTTTATCATGGATTATATTAACACCAGTATTTACGCAAAGCGGACAAGGATTCTATAATTGTATCTTATTTTAGAATAATAACGGGTAACCGGTTATTTCGGAATTTAGTTGTACCAAAATTGCAAATACTACATCAATAGAGGAAATACATATGTTTTCCTCCAATAAACAACTATCGCATTTGCTTAAAATCGTTTAAAATGCAAATTAGCGAAAAATGTCGTTCTTAACTAGGGAAAACGTTACGCAGCATTGTCGTACTTGTTTGAAGAGCTTAAACATAGATAATAACAATTTAATAACAAGTTTCGCTGCAGCTGAGGAGGCACCCGAGTTCAAAGACTTTTCGATAAGCATCGGTAATAATGAAGATATACAAAAACTTATCACTCTATACATGGACGGTGTTTTGACTGGAGAAGCAGCTGAAAGTATGCTGGAAGATTACCCCCAGTGTGTGTGCATCTGCTGCTATAATAAATTACAAAACATTCATACATTTGGTCAAAAAATAAAGAGAAGTGCTCAAAAACTGCAGGCGCTTTTGTGGCAGGGAGTTGCGAAAGTTGAGATTGGTGAAGATGAAAATGAAAACCAACAGAAATACGAAAATGAAGTTAGTTCTATGCAGGATGAACGGGATATATATAAATTGCTGGTAAGTGTACATATATTTGAAGAAAATTTGGATTAACCACTTTTATATTTGTTTAGCTTAAGGATGCTCTAATGGAAACGGAAACCGTTATTTTAGAAACACAAAATGCTGAAAGTATAGATAGCAAAGGTGTTGTAGATCCTGATCCCTTTGACACCTCAATGTCGGTAAAACTGAAGGATATGCAACGTGATTCGCAGCGTGAGGCAATGCATGAAGAAAGCAACGATCAAGAATGGGAAACCTATAGTCAAGTAGAATCG
>NW_016200098.1:0-2570 GCF_001687245.7 Rhagoletis zephyria | reverse complement strand
TTTGAAACTGTGATTTACATATATGGCTTTTGTTAAAGTTTGGACAATATTTTTATAGAAAAATTACAAAATTTAGCTCGGAAAACATTATGAATATTTAAAAAAAATCTAGACGTTGTCATTTTTTGAGTCAATGTATGTGGCAGATACTAAGGCTACAATTGCTATTTCGATGAAATTCCAAAAGCCAATCTGGCAGCACAAGTTATCAATCATTGAAACTCTGAAAAAGGAGAGAATAGCCCTCAAACTCGCTGGTACAAATTGCGAAGGCAAACATTTTCGACTGCTATATTATTTTGTATGAGTCTTTGGAAGACTTTTTTATTCTATGTAGGCAGTGTTAGCAATGTATTGTAGAGGTATGCAATGCATCAGCGGCAGGTTTGGAGTGTTTGGTTTGTAGAAGTTTAACTTCCGTGGTATGGCCCTAGGCCACTGATTTTTTAAATTCAAATTAAAAGGCAATGAGATTTTAAAGACGCGTTCCGAAAACTTCCACTCGGTTACTATATTTTTTACACTGTACCTCAAAATTTCGCCCTAAGCTGTTTATTTGTGTGTTTGTCGAGTAGAATTTGAGTTAACTCTTTGCTGTAGAATTTTATTTTATTTTTTCGTTTTACCCAAATTTAGTGTTCCTCTCCATGTAATGCAAAGCTGCCTTAACTCCTCTTTCGCTTAAACCACCTCATTAGTAGTTGAGTTTCAGATTTAGTACAATCTAAATAGCTTACAAATAAAGAATTTTGCATTTTTTTTAAATCGCAAATAAAATAAATAAAATTTTACCACACAAAATTTACTTAAGCAGCAAGGATAATAGTTAGTACCGCCAACCACAAACATATGTTGCCACAACTCATCCTGTAAGCGAGCAGCAGCTGCAACGTTTCCTCTAGCGTACATTACCTTAACCGCATTTAATCCTTTCGCTACACTATGCTTTTTTACTACTCATACTTATTTAGACTTTGCTATAAGTACCATAATGTACTCCGCTCCGGCTGGCTTTGGCCGCTTTTTTTCTCTCACTTGTACTAAACACTTAGTTAACTGGCAAACAAAGAATGTTCCTAGCTTTAAGCTGCATTAGCCATGGTCAAATACACCAAAACCGACTATGCTCTGGTTACACAATGTACAACAACAAGAAAGTACGAGACTACCATTAACTGCTCCTTTCGTATGGTTTGTAAATATGCAAAGGTAAGGTATGTACAGTGCCGAACATAAGTATTGGCACAGTGAATTTTTCGCAATATATGCAAAGTTTTTAATTCTAATTTATTTTCGATAATTTTTTATAAAAATATTGTTCACTCTACAACAGAAAACATAATAATAAAATCTCTAAACTTTGTGCAAAACTCAGGAAAATTCATTAAATTTGCACACTAATTTCCAACTTTTTATTCAGATTTTTTAGAAAAATCCTAAGTATGCAGTTTTTTTATAGCCTATTCAAATTTAGTAAAACAAAGTGCAAGTTTGAAGTTGCTAGAAAGTCGCATTGATTTTTGGTAATTATTTTTCACGCAAATTCTTCCATACAAAGTAATTTGACAATTATTTTTTGTATGGAGAAAATGAGCAACACCTAGGGATGAAACGATACGAGTAAATACAAGTACATACTCGATACTTTTCGTTCGATACCAAGTAATTTTGGCATCGATACTTTTGAACCAAGTACTGAGTAGGTATCGAAAAAAAGTACTCGTATCGAAACCCGATACCAAGCTAAATTTTGCTCCAAAATTGTTTCCTCTATTTTTATGTCTCATATGAATCGCCCTGTGCTTTTGCCAACTTAATTGCCAGCGAAAACCACGAGAAGGCGCCAAAGTCGACGTAATGCAAAGTATACACGCTCCAATTGCTTCGCCAAAGTTGAGGGTTTGCAACGTTTACACGGCCAATTGTTCGAGTGGAAGGTTGAAGTGGATGAATATTCAGTACAGACGTTTTAACGCGATTTAAAGTCACTGAGTAACTCTATTATTCTTCGCGCTGTAAACATTAGCGGGCAATACTAATGGTAGGGGCAAATAGCTCTGATATTGAAGAAAATATACAAAGAAAAAAAGTTGTTTCAAAATATAAAAACAATTCTTAGAAAACACTAAAATATTAAACGTATCCCAAGCCCAAAAAATGTAAACGCTATCTTCGAATCCGGTCAGTAGAAAATATATATATATACACAATTTCGATTTTTACCACTATGTATTTTCCTTAAATTTTGCGTTATAATGGGGGTGCAAAAACATTTCTCTACTGCGCAGTTTTCTTTCTTTTGACATATCATATGGCTACCTTAATTTACTTCATTATTATTATATTGCTAAAATTCTTCATCATAAGTAACTTTTGGGTGATATTATAAAATATCGAAATTTTACTTAAACCTCTTATATCTTCTTTATTGANTTTGTTCATCAATTTTACTTAAACCTTTTATATCTTCTTTATTGAACAGCAGGCTCGATAGAAGCCACATTTTGTCTATAGCTAAACGGTTATTATTAGGTTCGTTCGCGTAGCTGTTAATTGTTCATGTTTAACCA
>NW_016200097.1:1530-2570 GCF_001687245.7 Rhagoletis zephyria | reverse complement strand
TTACATACTGTACATAAAACTTGCATGAATGTATTTTAAAGAGCGAATTATCTGAAGCAAATTTTCTGTATTTTCCGGTGATATATCTTCAGAAATATAGACCCCCCCCCCCGCCCCCCCCTAAAATATATTCCTGGCTGCGCCCCTGCATACATTAATACATACGTATGCACTCGCCCCAAACTACAGCGGTTCTCATAGAGCGAATCTATGTTGATGAATCCAAACATACATATGTACCTAATAATAATTATAATTTATAATCAGTAGAGAAACCCCAAACACATATTCCCTTGCTCTTTGGTTTTAGCATTATAGATTCTCAGGGCTGTCATGGAATCCAAGTCGGTTTTGCTTTTTGTCGGAATTACAAACCAATATTGGTTTCATTTGGTGTCATGAAACCGGATTGGTTTTGCTCTTTTCGAACATAAACAAAACCGATGTTCGAATCAGCTGTTTTGCTAACTTCATTTCTTCAGATGTTAATTTTGTGAACATTTTTACGGCGCTATCGCAAATAACACTGTGAGACAAATGGTAGGGGTCAGTGATCGGGAAGGGTTCAAACTATCGGGGAAAGTTATATCGGTAAAAAAGAAGTTATACGTGTCCCGGCGTTTCGCTGGGTCACGTCTAGGAATCGAGATATATATATAACTATCATATAGGGGAAATTGTCACCTTTGGTGGACTTTTTTTGACATAACTCGAAAACCACTAGTCCGATTTTGCTCAAGCAAATTAAAAAAAAATTAGAAATTACAATTCCTTCAATCTGTTCATATAATGTTTTTCTATATAATCAACAGTTTTAAAAAAATTTAATATTTTAGGCAAAAAATATTTTTTTTCTTCATACATTTATTTTTACCGGCAAAACTGTTTATTATATAGAAAAACGTTATATGAACAGATTAAAGGAATTGTAATTTTTAAATTTTTTAAATTTGTTTGAGCAAAATCGGACCAGTGGTTCTCGAGTTATGTCAAAAAAAGAAAAAAAATTTAAAAATTACAATTCCTTTAATCTGTTCATA
>NW_016200097.1:272-1505 GCF_001687245.7 Rhagoletis zephyria | reverse complement strand
TGACCGATATAAGATTTCTCGTTGGTTTCATCCCATCCAGATTTTGACTGTCGCATAGTGTAATCAAATCGAACTGAATCGAAAATACATATAATGACCGCAGCCGTAGTAGCTTTTTTATTGATGAAGGAAGAAGCTTCTGAGAAGGTAAAACGAAGTATTTTAAGAGACCGCAGCAATCCTTTGGAGCTTCCAGAGTCAGCGTAAGTATGAATTGTTTTTGCCCCGACAATTTTAGTAGCGCCCCCAATTGTCTTACAGATTCATTGCACAATATCGTCTGAACCAAGACGCTTTCATTATGGTGCTGGGTATCGTTAAATCCCACTTGCCTCCATCTAACATTCCGCCAATGCTACAGGTTGCGGCAGTCTTGCGATTCTTAGCAGAAGGTTGTTATCAGCGGTCAGTCGGGAATGACTCTAACATTAGCCTAGGTAGAAGCACAGTGTCTTTAGTTATGAGTAAGATGCTGGAAATTATGGAGTATTACATTTGCCCACAGTGGGTGAAACTTGCAATGGATGGTAATGCAAAGTGTAAATCGAGAAATTACTTGTACAGCAAATTCAAAATTCCCTCTATCATTGGCTGCATCGATGGGACACACATCAAAATCATAAAGCCTTGTGTGGACGAACATTTATATTTTAATCGCAAAGGATATTTTAGCATGAATGCCATGATTGTAAGTAAGCACAATTTGTGAATAACATGTTTTCCTCAACTTGTTTCTACTTTCGTTGAAAGATATGCGACAGCGATATGAAGATACGTGCGGTAGATGCTCGGTATCCTGGCTCTAGCCACGATGCATTTATCTGGAACATTAGTAACGCACGGCAACATTTCCTTAGGGAGTACGAATCGGGCGATCGCACCTCAAGGCTTTTAGGAGACTGTGGATATGGAATTGAGTCTTTTCTTCTAACACCATATAGAGATGCATTCTACAACCCTAAAGAGTACAAATTCAATATGGCGCATTCTTCAGCTCGTAATATTGTGGAGCGTAAGATTTTTAATTAAAATTAAGAAATTATCTAGGTGTATTAAAAAGTCGGTTTCGCTGTTTATTGGGCACGCTGCACTATCGCCCGGAAAAAGTTGTACAAATTGTCAACGTGTGCTGCGCATTGCACAATATTTGCATGAGCTACAACATCAATAATGATGAGGAAATTTCGCTCCAACCTAATGAGGCTGCTTGTAGGGTTTGTATTTGTGTTATTA
>NW_016200097.1:0-198 GCF_001687245.7 Rhagoletis zephyria | reverse complement strand
TACTGTGTTCATTTCAACTTTGTAATTTTGGAAATTTTGGATTTATGTGATTTTTGTGGTTCGTCAATCAAACAGAAAATTTTCATTATTATTCAAATTTTTCTCGAATTGCTAACAACATAAAAATAAATCAAGTTTTGTTAACTTTTAATAAAAATATTAAAAAACAAGTAAGAAAGTCTAAGTTCGGACGGAGCC
>NW_016200096.1:0-2570 GCF_001687245.7 Rhagoletis zephyria | reverse complement strand
TTGTCTATAATGTCAACTTTAAGTACCCAAATGGGCGTAATGGACTACTCATGCGTTTGGACTCTAGATCGCCTAACACTAGAGCAATATGATAAATAGGCATTGGAAATGTATGAACTTGTATATTTTTGAAAGAGGAAAGGTGTGTGAAAAACAAAAACAATATGAATAAATCATATTAACTTTACTAAAGGTCTGAAATCATGAAAATCCCTTAAAGGAAATGGCAGAATTGAACTTTGTTGCAAGTTCACATGGAAAATGTATTTCGACGTGGTTGGATTAAATCTTAAGAGACTAGCAGCTAGAGCAAGTCTTCAACTCCTGAAGTTACAACATATTCGTACACCAGAAGCCCTCTACCAATGAGATGTTGTATGTTTCCAATGATATGCCTGTAAAAAATATAACTACAACTAACCTTTCAGTGGACTTTATTTCGACTATGACTAGTTACGTCCTACTTTAAGCTAGTTTAAAAGGTTAAATAACACCAACAATACAAGGGAACTTCACATCCTTATTTAACGAATCTTTAAANTCGTGTTATTTGTTTTCTTTTCTCGGAGAAATTTACTAGTTCACGAATTATTATATTATTTTATTTTTAACGCTTACTATTAATTACTTTTGAGTTTATGAAGAATTTTTTAGGAAAATCTTGTCGTAAGTTACATTTTTTTAAAACTTTGCAGCCGCTTTGTATGAAATACGACATTTGATACAAATTTTTACTAAATTAACTATACTTTTTACTCACTATCTCGGAAACTGAAGGAGATATCCAAAAATGTATGAGTAATTCTCTTAGCGATGACGAACAGCAGCCGTATATAAAAACCTAAAAGAGCTAGTTTTGAACAGTAAATAGTTGTCGTTGTAAGATAGCTCACCAGCCTCGAATATCCGCCCTTGTAATGGACATCCTTTCCTAAGGGTCTTCGAATCAACATCAGGCAATATTGCAAATATATAGGGCGGTAGGTCATACGGTGCAGCGTAAGTATGTACTTCTTGCTTTGACGTGAAGCAAAAATGGAATTTAATGATAAACTCAGCTGTGATGATGGATGCCTGGCGGTACGAGAGGAGTCCTTGATTTAATGAACCGATATTTGTGGTTGTCGAGATCAAAATGGAACAAAATATGGTTAGAATATCAAAGCTAAACCAGCGGTCATAGCTCGCATAGGGGGATTGCAGGATATAGTTGAGAAAATGATCCGGTCGTGGTCACAGAATAAACTGCGATCGACTCAGACCTCGAAAGCTTTAGCAGTGAGCAGAAAAAAGAAGACGCCCTGTAAAAAGGAAGAGCAAGCTCTTGACCCCAGTCCAAAGTAGCTACATATTAAAATGAAACTGCGTTTATCAAATTCGGCCCCCTTTTGCACATAGAATCTTAAATTGGCAATCGAAAGAGTTGTGACGGCATATTTTGACTTCGTCAATAAAATAGACGAGAACGTCGAAAAGAACGTAAGCGAAGTGAAGAGGCAGCAGTGCGCACAAGGAGAAAAACGCGTGTCTAAACACACTTGCGCTCAGTCAGTCTGATTCGAAAATATGTTGAGAGCTTACTGAGGTAACCAAAGGACAATAAATTACTCGAAGGTGAAGGAAGAGCCTGGTGGTATAAAAAAGTCTAGATTTTTAAATGTAGTATTGACTACACGCTGAGGTGGCGACAATCATTCCAAAGAAAGAAGGTATGTGGAATGTTGCCAAGCTGGAGACCGTAGGGTAATTTTCGAGTAAAATTGGAAGATCTGCGAATTCGTACGAAATTGCTTACAATGCTGTTAGGTACATTAGTTAAGTGGGTATTAGGATCGTGCGACTCATTAAAGACACCGGACCAAGTTGATATATATCTCTCCAGTAAAGCGAAAATAGGTACTGTTGTGCAGCTGAGGCTTATTCAAATTTTCAAAAACTGTTTGAAATTTATATAGTAAGTGCCAAGGAAATGGAAGATTACCTTACTATACATACCAGCTTCATTGTTCAACAAATGCCAATCCCTTCTAATTATTTTTTTCATTTATTTAGTCGGCTGGCAACTTTTCTAATGGAGGGCGCGATTATCAATAAATTAACAGGGGTCCTTACTGCAATGCTCTGAAATTCGTTTGGTGAATTCGAAAGCATAGAATAAAGTACAAACATATTTGCGGTTTTTATTAGAGCAATTTAAAAGAGTTTAGAAGGTTGGCTTTTGAATTAAAAAATAATAAGTTTCCCTTAAAAAAATTTATATTTTTATTGAGCTTTCATTTAAAAAGGCAACTGAAACACCTACACCTATGGCTAGTTAGCTATAAAAATATTTTTTGAGAACCAAATGAAATCTTGCTTAAAAGGAAAAATTACCTATCTCGAGATTATTTGCATTAAAAAAATGCCGCATATATACATATATGTATATAACGAGGCGGATAGTGCATGTATGTATAAAATCGCTTTCAGATCTTTGCCTCAACCCAATGCCGTCATTTCATTTTATATTTTGTCGCATATCCAACGGCCAGTAATTAATATTTGTCTACCACAAGCTATCAACATTCACT
>NW_016200095.1:0-2570 GCF_001687245.7 Rhagoletis zephyria | reverse complement strand
ACGAAATTTGTGATTATAACGCTTCACAGCAGGAACATTATAAATTCCTATTCGAGGAGCATTTGCAAGATGTTATAAGGAAATTAAATGAGGATATAGAGGCGATGATACCAAATCTAACGATCATTGACGACATGAGCGAACCGGAACAATTTCGTCATAATTATATACTTTTACAAAACTTCATTAGACAATTGAAGACTTTCGATGACTATGTCCAGTGGATTAATAAGGAAGAGAAGTTATTTAAAATGGCACAAACGCTATATCCTAAGCTGGAAGTTATGAAGGGATTCATAAAACCATTTGCAGAATTAATGAAGTGAGTGAGTGTACTTTGGGAGAGTTCTTAGCGATTTTTGTTATACAAATTTTTCTTAATGGTTCAGCAAATGAATTCAACTTCGCGAGACAAATAATTTGCGTAAAAATCTAAAATTTACATATTTCTAGATACAAAATAATAGTGTATTTTCATATACTTTCAAATATCTTTGTTAAAGATCTTGCATTGAATGGATGCGCTACCTAAATGTTTGGATGTATGGACCTTTCGAGTATCTGGAGCCGAAATTTGTCGAAGAAACCACAGATGACTTCTTAAAAGAGTTCCAGAAAAATCAAAAATACTATCGCGTGAAAATTCGACAAGATCAAATAGAAAATCCGATATGCATGTTCAGGGTAAGCTAGAAGATTATGCGTGACTTTTTTCTCTAACGCAAGATTAAGTTTAAAAGAATACATAGAAGAAGAAGATAGAAATATTTCAATGGAATATCACCACAAATTATAATCCTCTTTCACAGTACAACTCTATACTAAATTTTTCAATTGTGCAGAGGAGAACTCAAAAGGCTTTTCAGACTTTCAGCGCTCAATTCGGCACATAAAACTTATAACTGAATAAGGCGCTGAAAGCTGGAAAAATCTCACATATTAATCTCCGACTATTTATAAACAGCTATATGCCCCACATATATGTATAAATATTTATATTGATAGGGGTCTAAATACTATCCTTTTTAACAGTAGATAGAACCCCAAATCCAGTTTTTCAGACTTTCAGCGCCCCAATCAGGTTTAACGGCAATGGAGTAAGTTATACTCATTAAGATAGCAACTTGAATTACTCCTATTAATGATTGAAAATAAAAATACCATTCGAGAACTTAATGAATTACTGCTTGGAAAAGAAATGTAAAAATGACCTCACTCTAAAGAACTTGGTCAAATGTCCACCGATATATAGTTAGTGTGTGTGCTAGGTCAGCGTAATTGCATGGCAAACCAACCTACGAGGAAGCGAACCTCTCTATCTGACGTCAACTCTTCTCACCGCTATATACAAATAAGAGATGATCGACAGCACCCACTTGTAGGACAACCAGACAGATCTGCCCCGGTTTCGAAAAGAGAAAGTCCCACACACTCATTCGCTCTCTACTTTGGCTGGTGCTGGGCCAAACAATCTATCGTAGTCCGATGTTTCAACTGTTATTTTGGTTCGGTCACCGCAGTAACCACGACGGTAGGGCCGAAACTCAATCCGAGAAACATTAAAAAAAAAATATTTTTTAATAGCGGGCGCCCCCTGGCAGGAAATGCAAACCTTCGCTGCATTTCGGCCATAAACCGAGTCTCACAAAAACCATCTGCCTTTCGAAGGCGGCGTAAAACTGTAGCTTCCTCCATTTTTATGACAATAACAAGGCGTACACCACATATTTGAGTATGGGCTCGGCCAAAGAATATTTTTTATACATAGTCAAGAGAAGCCTTGCGCCACCTAGGTTTTAAGAAAAGCTTCATCTGTATACATACGTCTTTATACATATCCTAACCTAAATCAATGCATTAAATTTCTCAAGTAAACATTTGTACGTCTATTCATAATTGTATCATTCTTCGTAGGGTCAAACAGAAGATCCTGACNACCGGCGTATTTATCGTGAACATTATGTGCAATCCCGCACTACGTAAACGACACTGGAAAGAGATGTCCGAGATCGCGGGGTTTGATATAACACCTGATGCAGGCACAACACTTAAAAAGATTATTGACATGAATCTGGACACTAAGCTCGA
This sequence comes from Rhagoletis zephyria, assembly GCF_001687245.7. Lineage (NCBI taxonomy): Eukaryota > Metazoa > Arthropoda > Insecta > Diptera > Tephritidae > Rhagoletis > Rhagoletis zephyria. The sequence goes on along the minus strand of NW_016200095.1, from coordinate 482 downwards.
TCTTTTTGAAATTATTAGCATTGGCGCAAACAAAGAACTACAGCTACAAAATAATTTACATGCAATGATCAAAGAATGGGACTCCCGAGTCTTTCCTACCGGCCCCTACAAGGACACAGGTGTGATGATACTTTCCAATTTGGACGATATACAGGCATTGTTAGATGATCACATACTCAAAACCCTTACAATGCGTGGCTCAGCCTTCATGAAACCATGCGAAGAGGAAGTGTTGGCCTGGTATGAAAAGATAATGCGCGTAAATGCCACACTCGATCAGTGGGGCAAGGTGCAGTCGAATTTCCTATACTTGTTACCGATATTCAGCTCGAAAGATATTGTGGCGCAAATGCCGGAAGAAGGCCGTCTGTTTACGGTAGTTGAACAGACGTTTACCCGCAACATGGCTTTGGTGTTGCGTCAACCGCTGGTAATGGAGACCGCGCCCCAAGCCGGACTACTCGAATCACTAATAAAAGCAA
>NW_016200094.1:932-2570 GCF_001687245.7 Rhagoletis zephyria | reverse complement strand
GTGACACTTTTACCTGAAAATTTTTTGTTTATCAGTGAGCTGACCCCCCCACCTACCTTGCCCTAAAGTTTGGCACGTTACTTCTGGGACACCCTGTATATTGTGTCGACTTGCTGGCCAGCTTGAATAGCAGACAGGCAATCTTCCGTAAAAATTGCAAGATTGGAGACTGTGGACAATTTTTCCTTAATAACACATTCGAAAATTTTCGAAACTGTGGTTAACTTTGAAATTGGTCTATAATTAGATACATCATTTTTGTTGCCACTTTTAAAAATCGGGGTTATCTGCATTATGTCATACCATGTATGTGTGTATGTGTTGTCTCCGCTGTGCATGCTTTGTATACATATACTTTCTTAATTACATATGAAAAAGCATCCGAGACGTGCAAAACGCCATCCGTGTAGTGAAAAATGCTTCATTTTAATACGGGTGTATTTGAATTGAATATTTCCATTATATGTAGTTACGTAGTGTATGTATAATAGAAAAATCCATTTTGTTAAGACTTTTCACTTGATTTAAATACGAACAATTTTAAACGGTTATCAAATAAAAACATGTTTATTCTTACAACGCGTTTTTTTTCTCAGTGAAGGATAATGGTATTAACAGCTCAACCTAATACTACCGGGGAGAGTTTTTCTACGCACGCACGAAAGTTTTTCTCATTTGATAAGCCCAAATCAATTTGCGTGCGTGATTTCTCAGAGTTGCATTTCCGTCAAATTTACAGAAGTTTGCCGAGAAAAATTTTAATTCATAGCCGCGCCAAAATGCCAATTGAGCATAAACGTCAAATCGAGATGACACGCAAGATAAATCTTGGAATTTGAGTTAGCTTTTTACGCACGCATATAAGGTTGGCCTGTAACAATTCTTCCCGATATAAATTGGGCTTTAAAGTACAGAAATTTGTACTATGGATCGGATTGCATGTGGTGGGATTTGAACCCGCGGCCTCGGTGTTAAAGTCAACACCTCAATCTCTACGTGTTGTAATAATAATAAAGTCCGGCGCTTACACAATATGTTAGTGTTTGGCCGAACTTCTCCTCCGATTTGTCGCGTGAACCTTAATGTTGTGGCACAAAGGGGGTGCCTACAGTTTTATGTCGACTCTGAACGGCGATTGTATTTTATGGGAAGCTGTTTTTTATTTTCAAGATTTGCGCACTTCTAACCGCTACACCCCAGCGGTCTATATGCGAGACCTATATTCAGATAAACTTTTTGGTTTTTGGTATCGATATTTGGAATATCGAGTCTTTTTATTCCGATATTAATGGGTACCCGATATTTTTAAAGCGATACTTTAAATGAGTACCATATCGATACTTTCGGTTCGATATCGTGTCCCTATCAATAGTGACATTAGAGTTTTGACACTCCCTTAACCCACACACAGTGCCTTGCTAAGGGAGCCGATTTTGTCAAGAGGGAGCGAGAAAACTGTTTTCTAAGCAAACATTTTATTATTGAATCATGGAATCATGATAAAAAAATAGGAAGGTAGAACCGCTGAGAGGAATTTTTCCAATTCTTGACGTTTGCAAGCAATTTAATTTTAAAATTTTACACACAAACTCTCACACACATTCTCATTTTCAATCTCAAACAACAACAACTTTGAAC
>NW_016200094.1:0-877 GCF_001687245.7 Rhagoletis zephyria | reverse complement strand
AAACAAGTAAGAGCAGCGCTGTCTTCGGCTATGCCGAAGGCTCCATACCTTTCATGAGCATCTGAAAATTTTACGTTAACAGATTACTGCATTTGAAAAAATTTATATATTCACAGTAGACATAGGTAGAGGAGATACATATATAAAAAATTCTAGCTAAATAATCAGAGGTATGGAAGATATAATATAGCACCAATCTAAGTGATTTTCACTGCTGTGTGATCGGTACGTAAACCGGTAACACAATTTAATGGGAGATACATATATCGCTAAAACTGGTATCTGAGCAATCAGTGGTACAAGAGATTAAGATTATACAGCATAGATTTTGACGATTTTCTCAGTAGACTTTGTATTATTATTTAAAAAATAGCTTACGAAACTTATCGGTTTTAGCTGTCCAAATAAAGGAGTTTTACAGTAAAACCCCATATCTGAACAATCAGTTGTATGGTGCCTCCATAAACAGGTTATAGTGACCCGATCTTTGTTAGTTTTGCTGTAAACTTTCTGTTGATAATGAGTGAAAATAGTGCGAAATTTCATGTTTCTATCTGCATAGATGGAGTAGTTNTGTTAATAATGAGTGGAAACGGTGCGAATTTTGATGTTCCTAGCTGCATAAATGAAGAAGTTATGGCAAAAAATCTCATATCTGAACAATCAGTTGTATGGTGGATATAGGTTGTAGTGACTCGATCTTCGCCATTTTCACTGAAAGTATTCGTTTGATAACAAGTGACAACAGTGCAAAATTTCATGTGTCTAGCTACTTAAATGGAGGAGTTATACCGAAAAATCATATATCTGAACAATCAGTTGTATGGCAGCTATATGTTATAGTGACCCGATCTTTGTAATTTTCACTCTAAGTTTT
>NW_016200093.1:0-2570 GCF_001687245.7 Rhagoletis zephyria | reverse complement strand
TCGGATGTCTTGTTGGGCCGTTTAAATGGAATTGCGCTGGAGTCTAGTGAGGACTAATAAACCGACAACGAATGGCCTCGAAAAAGGCTTACAAGGCATTAATTAACAAACAAAAGAACATTTCATTATAAAAGTGAGGAATCTATTATGTTTTAGTGTAAACTATGCGCCACTTTCGGATGTCCCAAAACATGTTTTGCCTCTGTCAGAAAATAAAATTAGTTTAATTGCACTACCATTTACAAACATACATACATATATACACGTATGTATTTTAAACACTAACCCAGCAAAAAACACGATTACCGCAGAAATTAAAATACTTACCCTTTCGCTTCAAGAAGGCATCATTTTAACATACGCATGTCATTGGCCGTAAGCCCTTACCCGCGGCATTACCTTCGAACAAAGGTGGAACGCATGTAAAAACGGAATCCATAGAAGCAAACAAAGAATACCTTACGTAGAAACTAATGAATAGTGCCTAGAAAATAAAATATTTATGTATATTAATTTGAAAATAGAAAATAAAGATTGTCTTAAAAAGCTAAAATTAATTAAACTTTTTATACATCAGTTTTTATACATATTGTTCGTTGCAGAGCTGAGTCACTTGTTCCTTACCTCGGGTGGGGGGTAGCAAGTAATTCTCAGCAATGCTTGAACTACAAATACTCTTATTCTAAAATTCTCTACCCCTTACCACTGGTGGGGGGAAGTAGAGTCTAATAAAACAAGAGGTTAGTACTTTCAATATTAAAAGTTTTACCCCTTACCGCTGATGGGGGGAAGTAAAGCATACAAAATAAATTTTAGAAGAAGAGGAAGAGTGTTATTGAGAGTCTTTACGATTCTGAATATTTATTAAATATTTCTTCTTTATATACAATTTTCTTTCTTGATGTTTCCTAACTAATTTTATATGTACATATATGTGTGTGTGTGTGCATGTATGTTTACAAAAGATAAAATAAGAAACCAGTGGACCAGTTTCCATCTACTGCATTGGTTCGTATGGTATTTTAGTTGTGCGCCTCTGCTACATCTTTGCATGTTGAGAATATTGATAGGCAATGTTTTTTCAGCATTGACATTTTAATGTTTCCCGTATGCACTGCATTTTTTGTGTGTTTATATTTTTACAACTGATAAAGGATCAACCGATTCAATATTTTATTATTTCTCGCGAACGTTCCTTACATTTAAATACCTACTTTTGTTCGTCGAATGCACTTGACATTCTTATCGTATGTTTGTGTTTGGATACAGACATATGAATTTATATATGTAAATGTAAGTGTACAAATTATATTTTCTTCTATCTATATTTTATTCAGTGGTCTGTATTTTAGTTTTGGTGCAAGTGCACAATTTTTATCTTTCCTTTGTATATTCAAGGACTAGAAATGTTTATTACAATTTTAAGTTTGAGTATTTTTAAGACCCAGGCATATATGTATGTTTGTATGTATTCACACATGTTCAAAGATGTTTGAACACATATATACATACATATTTAATTAATGTTCTACACTTCATTGGCTGACTTCAACTTTGCTGTAAATAGAACATGGCAAAACATGACCGATTTTTTGCTGGGAGCATTTTCAGGATGCTGTTTACTTTCACGCTTCACGGCTTCACTGTTATCCTAGCTTAAGCTTAATTGTACAACATATCCCTTTCACACACCTTTATTAAGCTTGCTTGCTTTAAGTAAACATATGTATGTACGTATAAATTACAGAAAACGCTGGCATAAAAGTAAACATACTTGTGCATATGTAGAGACATATTTACAGAGGTAAACATGCAAATATTTAACCAACACAGGCAATCATATGAAAAGGTGTGCGCTACAGCAAACCAAACATTTTAGCAAAATGCTCAACTGGCATTGCTCCTCCCACTGCTGTTCAACCCTTTTTTACACCTTTTTACAATTTATGCACACTCATGTATGTACATATATTCGCTTAATTGTTAGTGCTAATTTGCAAATTTCATGCGTTCGTGTTTCTGCAAATCATAAGCGCAATTTTAAAGAATTTGTACTTTAGCTAGTGCAACACAATTAAAAGAGTCACGCATATCTTCCCGCCCACGCCTTGCTGTGGGTCAGTCTAACAAGATGGAAATATGAAAATCAGAGAAGAGATGTGGGACGCTTCAAAGCTCCGATTTGCTTTCGAAACAGAGAGTACCAAATATTGGATAATCAAGAGGGCATAAATTAAATTCGAAGGGAACAGAATGGAATTCGAACATCCACTGAATGCTACTCGAAAGCTTTTTTAAGAGTACAAGTCACTCGAATACGAACAGATTTTCTTTGAAATCGAACTAGAGAATAAGGGTCCAGGTATTTGATTTCAAGGCAAAAAACTTCCTCATACGAATATTAATGCCTTTCTTATTCGGACTGGCATTAGACAAACAAGTTTAATCGAAATTCCAAATTACCGGAATTTCTGTGCAAACCATTTACCTATTCAGTCCACAAAATATTTCTACACAACTTATCGACATCAGACGAACTGAATTCTCATTTACACGCGTTTTTTTTTTTT
>NW_016200092.1:0-2570 GCF_001687245.7 Rhagoletis zephyria | reverse complement strand
CTAGGCGCTAACTGCCTGTATAACGTATCGAAATGCGGCCACCCACACTCGAACCACAATTTTGGTGGTTGGCATGGCATGGCGTAATTAAATGACGCCACACCTGCTGCCGCCAGCACCAGGGTTGCCACTGAAAAACTTTCTTTCCTAACAAAAAGCTGGTTCAAAAACCTACCAAAATGGCTTCTTTTCTACCATTTCTTTTAATCAAGAAAACGGGCATTCGACAGCATTAAATATACTTATTTTTGCTGGTTTTTATACATAAAATAAGATTTCCAGGTAAACAAAAAGTTCAGAATAATAGCTATTATATACATACATATAGCAAAAAAAAAAAAAAAATGGTGTGTGATTTTAACCAGATCCACCTACCGACATTTATTTCGACCCGCTGAATCCGAATCTGAGGTCCGTTTGACTTCTATACCGCCAAAATTTTTAAAACTTGAAAAAAGTTCAAAAAATGCGATTAATTTGTGGTTTTAATGAAGCCTTCGTCGTAAATGTGAAAAATCGTAGCCGAAAATAAAATTCCGTCGTAGATTGTTTTTATATACCGCTCCTCTGCATAGCTTAGGCTTGCCAAATGTTCGGGTCTAGGAGCCTCCGGGCTTGGGGCAAAAAATGCGCGCGCTGCCGGTTTGTCATTAATTTCTTCGGGTTGCGGTTAAAAACTTTGAGATTATTCGATTTACTGGAAATATGACTAACAATAAGCGGTTTTCTTTTTAATTTTCGTGTATGATAAAAATTAACAGATTCAATTTGGTAAGCGTACTCACAGTACTGACAAAGTGATGTTTTCTGTTTTATGAGCAAAGAAACCTAACAAAATTTTAAGCGTCTTACCATCCTACCAACGAGAAAAAAAAAACCTAGCAATTTTGGTAGGAAAAGCCCAAAACGGCAACTCTGGCCCAGCACTAGCAACAGTTGCTGGGTTTACTTCTTTGTTTTTAATTAAGGTGATTTTTCTGTTGCTATTTTTTTTTATAGTTGCGCAGGGCTGCGGGCTACACGTGCTTGACAACGCAAAAACCTGCAGACGCCAGCAAATAGAAGTGGTCGAAGTAAAAAAAAAAAGTATAAGTGTTTATTTGTGCATGAATGAATTGCCTGTATACATATCTGTATAATTAGATTGTTCCAAGAAAATATGGATACAATTTTTTTTTTTTGCAAATTTTGATGTGCATACCCTCCACATATATTTGTGCATTTTAGCTTAAATAACATACATATATGTATAGGAAGTTTTATGGGCTCAGGATAACGATTACCCATGCCAATTTTTAGTTGAAGTTTTAGGTAATAACTTGAATTAAGGCTACCAAATCGTCCATTAAAACTTTGAAAATGCGAAATTTTTAATAGAATGGCAGGATTTCTTGAAGGAGAATATTTTTAAAAGAAATTTTTGACATGTTCCAAAGGGATTATTGAATAAAAAAAGTTATACTTAATCTTGCTTCTTCTTCTTCTTTCAATTGATACTCATATATCGATATTTTAAGAAAACTTTTGGAAATCTATCTATATCTATACATAGTATAAAGGAAAGTCGAGATGCTTTGTACGCGGTAATCTCGAAAACTACTGAACGGATTTTGACGAGATTTCTTTAAGTATAATCTGTATCGATAGAAATATTATCCGTAGTGCTTTAAATTCCTATAGGGTTGCAACCTGTCTAAAAAATTATTAGATCCGCACTGTTCGTTGGATTACAAGAAATGAGGTGTCAAATAAAAGGGTTCGGCTTTTAGATGTTCAATAATGTATTACTTTTTGAGAAGGGTTGCCACATTTTAAAAATTATAAGATTTTCACCGTATGTTGGACTAAAAACTGAGGTACCAAGTGAAAGGAACCTTACTGCATGTGCAATAAGCTTTTATTTTTTATTTGAGTGGGATTGCCACCTATTTAGAAAATTATTTACACGCGAGGGCATATTTTGTTAATGGCATTATATTTGTACAGTTCATTCAATTCAAAAAAAATGAGGTGTCAACGGAAAAGGCTTGACCATCCGATTTGCAGTAAGGTTTTATTTTTCGAAGAGGTGCAAACTGTGCGAAAAATTAAAAAATGTGGGCTGTTCGTTAGATGGCAAGAAATCAGGTGCCAAATTAAAGGGCCCCACTACTGTAGACAGTATAGTAATTACACAACTAAAATGTATAAATTAACAAAACAGGCGAACTGCACAAAGCTTATTCTGATCACTTTTACAACAAGTCGACACGGGTGCCGTGGTCCGAATTGCATACAATTTTATTCGGATAGGTTTTAAGGCAAAACCAATCAAATAAGGGGCTATGCGTTAAAAAAAAAAACAACAACTTTAGTTTTTTTGGGACACTCTAAAAGCATAAACAAACGGCAGCGTTGATCCGCTTTAACGGCGCAGTTCATCTGATTGTGCCTTGACGGACGGCAGTAATGCAGATTAACGAGCCGCAAGGTCGTGGGTTCGAGTCCGACGGCCAGTAGCATTTTCATTTATTTCACTTGTATGACTTTTTTAATAAAATAAAAATAAAAAATGTGATATAAAATAAATG
>NW_016200091.1:0-2570 GCF_001687245.7 Rhagoletis zephyria | reverse complement strand
AAAAAAAAAAAAACATATAAAACAGATAATCACTACAAGCTTGCAGGAAAAAACAGCAGTAGAAAGAGAGAAAACAAAAACGAAGCTGTAGTAGCAAGCTACTGATGAAAACTAGTAGAACTAGTTGAGAAAACATAGCCACTCACAGCACTCGTGTACATGCATAGAGCACAAAAGCAAGGAAATAGTTACGTAGCTGTAATAAAAAAAAAAAAATGTACNATCAGCACCCATACATACATACATACATGCATACATATGTTTGTAAGGACGTGCACTGCACACATATTCACAATGACATATGTACACACATACATATGTATACTCTACATAAGGTGTCTGTTTTGAGTAGGAAATTGCTGCAATTTCCTCGCACTCTGCATTAAATTTTTATAGCTGCTGCTACATATTTATGTATTTTCGCAGATAAATGACACGTGTGTTTTATGCATTTTCGTGCAGTGTTGGAGAACATACACACTCCCACTAGGCAATACATTATATTTATAACGATAGAGATTATACTTAAGAAATATTTTACAGCAGACAATCCATATTCGTATAAAAATGCCCGCGGGAAGACGCTGTCGGAAGGATTGCCCAACAAGCATTTCCCCAATTTTATGGGCTGTTCTTCTGCACGTGAAATCGTCTCTTTCCGCTGCTAGCATGCGTTAAAAGTTTTATTGTAACGTTTAAAAATGAATAAAAAGTTTAACAAAAGACATCTTCTTAAAAGCTCTGCTGTGTATGCTTTAAATAGAGCACAAAAAATTAAAAATTTAAAAATTTTTATTCAGAATTTCTAGAAAATCTTCGAGTAAGCCCGTTAGTTTTACTATAGTAAAAAACGTACTTGAAACTTGTCGCAAGAAATTAGAACGAATTATTTTTAAAATTTTTTTGTGGAGGGTGTTGCGCATTTTCTTTCATATAAAAATAGACTTTAATCCCTTTTATATGAACGAAAACGCGCAACACCCTCCACAAAAAACTACTAAAAAACTTTCTAAAAATTCTGAATACAAATTTGGAAGTCTTGAAGAAAATTGGTGGAATTTTGTGTGGACTTTATGTAAAGTGTGAAGCTTTAATTTATATGGTTTATGTTACCGAATAAACTATATTTATGTTCATAAATAATTAATGAAAAAATTTTCATGAAAATAATTGTGAATATTATATTAGAAAAAGGTTTAAACTTACATTTGGTACTGACTATATAAAATGGTCGAAATTATTAAAGCCGCGCCACATTGTGACATTTTTTTTTTTTTGTAATTTAATTTTGATTTTTTTTTATAAAAATATAGTTCATTCTTTAACAAAACCCGTAAAAATCCAAGTTTCAAACTTTGTGCAATATTTAAAAAAATAGACACAAGGTCTTGAAGAACTTACATAGAAATGTGCACGAAAGTAGTAAAGGGGGTTTTCGGTGCTAGTGCAAACGTGGAGCCTACTTAGCGACGGCGCGCATTTTTGCAAGAATAGCAATACTAAGGGGCGTCGCCGACACACTCGAGGTTCATCCATATATCAAAGCATTCGCAAAAAGCTAATGTTTGTTGGAATCTTCAGAAATTTCGCTTAGAATATCACGTAGAATACTCCTATAACCGGATAGTAAAAAAAAACAAAAAAATGGTACGCCCTAATATACATTGTGTTCGTCCGAGACCACCACGACCCGATGCCTGTACTCGTTAAAAGCATAAAAAAAGCATCGAAGCATGCTACTAAAAGTGACGTTAAAAAATACTCGATTCTATTTGTATGTACTCAAAAGTACTCAGCCGAAACATTGTATATCACTGACCGTTTTATAGTTCCTGCTTTAGAAAATACATAGACCCGACGGCGCAACAACGCAAAATAAACTTATACTGAGCTGGAAAATGCCGTTTCATATACTCCAATTTTGGAACGGAGTTACTTGAAAGTGCTTAAACAGGGGACGTTAAGTAAAGAGAAAGCTCATGGTTTCCTCGTTTTGGATTTTTCTATTTCATAGCGAATTATCGATGATGCTCACAGAAATCATAGGCGGGCTTTACATCCTCCTCTAATTCGCTACCACTTTTTTTCTCAACTTCCATGTGCTCTTTTAGTTTTAACTCTAGCCAAATCGAGTGGTACACATCGTGAATAATTTTTGCGAAATATACAACACAGACCTATTTTTCGTTGATTTTCACAAAATTAGCTAACAAGTAAATACTTGCACTTTGTACTCGATACCCATCAGGTACTTTACACGCGTATGGAAGTACAAAAATACTCAGTATTTGGTAGAGGAAGTCGGGTACATACTTTTAAGTACTGTTATCGGAAAATCACTAAATATACATAGGTATTTATGTTAGAATAAATAATCAACAACTATATGCTTAAGTATTTCGGATGTTACATATATAGTATGATTGTAAATATGTAAGTAAATGTAATCCTTAAATATTTTTAGCTCATAAATTAAATATGAAATTAGTGCCGAAAAGTTTCAAAATAATACCGAAATTACGAAAAGTCTAGGAAAATCTAAAAAAAGAATATAAAAAAGTAAAAGAAAA
>NW_016200090.1:0-2570 GCF_001687245.7 Rhagoletis zephyria | reverse complement strand
ATCATATGACATCACATGGCATGGCATCACATGTTATGACATCACATGATATAATATCACACGATATGATATCATATTACATGACAGCACAGCAAGGCATCGTATCATATCCCACGGAATCACATCACACCACATCGCATTACCTGACATCACATCACATAGCATCTTATAACGTCATCGCAGCTCAGCTCATCTACGTACATATTCACATACACATGCCCGAGGGATCATTCATAATACAGCTTTGCAGACGACATTGCGGTAGTAGTGTCTACGACACTGCTTGATGTCATATGCGAAAAGGTAGCATCATCAGTCGGCGTGGTTAAAAGTGGGTTAAATAACTTCCTGTTAAGCCCGTCAGCACTACGGAGTGACAAAACAAGTGAAATAGTAAGACTAAAGGTCGTTGGACCTATCCCTAATTTGGTATCCTGGCTTCATAGAATGCATGGCGAAGTAGATTTTTATCTGAGTTAGTTTTTGAGTGCTCATGGCTGTTCTAAGGCATACCTGTTTAGATTCAAACATGAGCACGACCCGTACTGCGACTTCTGTGAAAGTGGCGTGGAAGAAGACGTCCACCACTTATTCTTTGAGTGCCTTCGATTCCATTGGCAGATGAACCAACTGAAACTAGGCGTTGGAGGGGTGTTTACGCCACAGTCAGTAGTCGACTATGTAGAGAAAGGTGCCAGTGAATGGACATCAACAAGCGACACACTAACTTCAATTTTGAAGGAACTGAGGGGCCTAGAGAGACAGCGGCGTATCACCCATGGTTAAGCCAACTCTTTGCATTGACGCGGACTGGAATCAAACTATGATGTTCACCAACCAAAGCGTAGGCGCGGACTGGAACCTTGGCCGTTCCAGCCGCTCGAGCAGTGCGGCTTAGAAAATTGTGCTTTCAGATCGCCGCTTGAAAATGAAATTTATCAATTAAAGCGTTAGCGCGGACAGGAACCTAGCCCGTTCTTGCCGGCCAGGTGGCAGTCTCGTAAATTTGTGCAATCGAAGAATAGGCGCAGACTGAAACTTAGACCGTTCCAGCCGCCAATAAAGTGCAGTTTCAAATTCACACAACATTTTTTTTTTCAGAATTTTCTTAAGAGATTCGTACTTAGCTTTATACATACATTCAAATGAGCAAAATTTAGCTTGGAAGCCCTGAATAAGCAGTTCCAGGCGAAAGCTTAATATTTTCGGTCCCGAAAATAAAAATAAACTTAATAGCATAGTATCTTTATTGATNCTCCATCGTATTAACTTTTTCTCCATATTTTAGAGCATTTTTTGCTTACATCATATGTGCTTACATACCTACATTGTACCTACCCTAAACCCCTACACATGAGCCAAACTTAATAAAGTAATTTACGCACTAATAACCCAGTCAAGTGTTGAAATCTGCATAAGCAACCGTTGAATTATGTGAAAATATATGTATACACACGAGTATACAGCAGGCAATTTGTGACTAAAAGCCTAACAAGCTGCCGCCGTTGATTGGTTGTTTCGCTTGTTGCATGCTAATGGAGGGGCCAACTCACCGACTCCCGAACAAATTGTCGGTCTTTAGCGCAAATAATGAATGCATTTAATTTGTAGCAAGCACTTTTCTTGCAAACTATTTTGCCATACACATTTATTAAGATTCGAAAAAAACATGTTTTCATAGAAAAAATGTATGCACATTTTGGTAGGCAAGTAAATTGACAAATGCTGTCAGCGTCAGGCGACGCCTAAAGTGAAACCGAAACTGAGACGTGAACTGATGCTGCCCGTATAAATTTAAAGGCGGAAGGTTGGAAGGGGTACCCATACACGGGCAGTGTAGCAGGGAGAACGCTCAGCAGGAGTTAAATTTTTGTAAATTTGCATTTTAATTGAAATGGCACGCAGATACTCGTACAGAAGTTGTATGTATGTATGTGTATATGTATGTATATGAATTGGTATATTCAACCCGCACGCAATTGCTTGAGCGCAGGCGCCCCATTTGTGGCTTAATTACGCATACATGCGAACTTTGTACCAAAATTGTGCCAAAATATCCAACAACGTCATCGTTAGTCATCAGCCAGATTGAGGTCTACTATTAGTAAGAGCACTTTTCAAATTTATTTCACGTGGAACATCTTTGGTATAGTCATTAACATTGTAAACCACATTGACCCTTACCAAATCTAAACGAACTCTGTGAATGCCCAGAGGTGGCACATCCTTCTATCCGAGGTGCTCTCAACCTGAGGATTAGGCTCGGTTATAATCTTTCGCGTGATTGAACCACTTTAATACGCAAGACTGCGCGTACAGCGCACGAATTGCACCGGCACAAAAAAAAAAGTTATGTGTGCTTTTTCCAAACTCTCCTACGGGTATATCTGAGGTCCGTTAAACTCGCAAACTTTCAAAATTTCGAGTATATAGCGAAAACCCGAAAAAAGGCAAAAATCGCCATTTACTCGAAATTTCGAGAGCGTAAGGGTCAAACGGACCACGGCACGGTGCTTCCCTACCATATAAAATGTGGGCAAAAATAGAATTATGGACGAATTTAAATGAGA
>NW_016200089.1:0-2570 GCF_001687245.7 Rhagoletis zephyria | reverse complement strand
ATTTAAATGTGCATACTATATATACTGTTTGTATACAGGTAAATTTAGAGCTTCCCACTATAACTTGAAGGGAGATCTCGCACAGTGAATCCGGAGATCTCTAATATTAATCAATAATATATTCAGGATTATTTATGTTGCATCTGTTCCTCATCAGCCAAGTAAAAAATAGGCTCATCCAAATATTAATCTTAGATCGCTCTTTTGCGGGTAATGGATTACTCTACAAATCACCTAGTCTCGTGCCCTTTTATAATACCTTTTAACATTGCATGTTCTTTTAAGCTTCTAACAGAGGAAACAGGGAGTATACTTTTGAGCTTCGTACCAGTAAGCGAGGAATCAATACGAGTTTTGAAAAAAACAAAAAAATAATGCATTGATTTATTGCTCGATTTTGCTTTTAATCCATACATTTTTTACTAGGGGTTAGGGACTTATATTAATGTACATTTTATTAATATGATTAGAAAAATTAAATAAATGGGTTGCGTAAATATCAAAATATTTTTAGATAGTGATGATGATGAGAGCTAATAAGAGCGACAAGACTGAGAGAGAGAGGGAGCAGACCTTCCTCAAAAAAGTTAGAGCGCATCTCCATTGTATTTAAGCGCCTGATATCCGCTTGGATATCAGAATAAATGCTCACCTCCCTGACTGCCATTGCACTTCAGTGCAGTGACTCCACCGTCTTTTTGATAACAGCGACTTCCGGAAACCTGAACTTAGGCTAATGGCAAGCTCTCGACAGAAAACCCATCCACTAAAAAAGCCGTCCAGTTCCGATCCATCAGATACTCCAGAAGTTCCGCCCGGCCCAGTCCTCAATTGAGGAAAAGTGCGCAGAGAAGTAGCTCCCAGGAGCCATTTCCGTGGCGCAGTAATACGTGCGATCAGAGATAAAATCGAAGCCCCCTAGAACTCCAGAATGTTCAGTCGTTAAGTCGGTAAACCAATCGGTTTCCTTGAGCGACAGGCACTACGTTCAGCATTACGTTAGGTATCAATGGGGGGGCGTTACGCAGTGCCACACTAATACCAATTACTTTGAATAAATCCATTTTATATATACATATAAATAGTGTATATGTGTATGTTTTACTGAAGCCGCTTCAATCAACTTCGCNATATGTATGTACATACATACATACTAATTCCATGCCGGCGTTGGGTGGTTGCCGATGCAACAACTGATTGTCTGAAAGGCAAATAACTACCCACTATTGCATTTCTGCTAACATAAAATCACTAAGCTCATAAACAATAATCTTGAATACGTAGTTAGTTGGAATTTCACTTTTCAACAAACTGCTAAAGCTGCCATTAACCGGGAATCAGAAACTTTGTAGCGCTTCAATAAGCAGCTATTTTTGTGCGTGCGTACATAAATACAAAAATCAACATTTTGCATATATGTATGTAAGTACATATCTACACTGGCGCAAATATAAATAGGCATGCGACATTTTAAGTAGATTTGGCTATTTTTCTTTTGTTTTTTTAATTTTTATTATTTTTTGTGTATCCTTGTATGTAAGTCCGAATATCAAACACAGCAAAATTTTACAAATTTCATTAAAATTTCGAGCTTCTTAATAAAATATAAAGTCTAGCTCTTACCGTTGATTTTTGGCATTTTTTTTAAGTGCTGCTTATTTTTTCAATATTAAAAAATTTTTTGAATACATTTAGTATGAGAAAAATGCGTACTAGCGTATAAAAAATTCACCACAATCAACGGTATTCTGCAGCGGCTTCAAACTTGCGCATTAATAAATATGCTACCACAATTCTTTCTGTAAATTCGGATTAGATAGTTTCAAGACTTGATGCAATTTGTCGAATTTTCATGTATTTTAAATATATTTTTATATAAAACGAGATAAACTTTCATAAAAAATAATAAAAAAAAGAAAAAAAGGCCAAAACCTGTTAAAATGTCGCGTCTCTATTTATATTTTTAGCACCGTATGTGTATAAATGCATGTATATTAGGGTGGATAAATTTTTCCGGACGAAAACCTTTCGACAAATCGCATGATACTTTCAATTTATATAGATAATTCTAAGAGAAAGTATAGAATAAACTGTAACTCAGAAAGCGGTTTCTAGATATACGCACCACATATTGACAAGTTTTAACATTTTTTTTTTGTAGAGATAACAAAAATGATTTAAATCCTAGTTTCAGTCGTTGTGCAATATTAAAAAAATCAACAAACTTTTGTATAAATTTCAAGCTTTTTAGCTGGATTCATTAGAAAGATTTTGATTATATAGCTTTGTAGTTCATTTAATTTTAGTCAAATAAAGTGGAGTTGGTTTTGTCAAAGAATAAATTATACCTTTATAAAAAAATGACTAAAATTATACTAAAAATATATATATTGCCAGTACTTGTCAATAGGTGGTGCGTTTATAATTTTAACACGGCGTGTACATTTTTTACCGTTTTCTACGTACATTTGTACATATGTATTTTCAAAAATACTAATGGATAAATAAACAAACAAAGCATGTGTAAGACACTAAAATACAGACATTTTATATGGAAAAGTTTTATGAAA
>NW_016200088.1:0-2570 GCF_001687245.7 Rhagoletis zephyria | reverse complement strand
AATGCATGAAAATCCTAACCTCAAAAAAATCACCCGTTACAACAAAAACTATGCAAACCAAAATTTCAAACTTGGGAGAAAATTAAATAATTAACGATTTTTTTTTTCATATGAAACAAATTTTCTACACCGCGCAAACCAAAATTTCAAACTTGGGAGAAACTTAAATATTTGACGATTTTTTTCTCCACGCCGTCAGCAAAAAAAAAAATCAAAAAGCAATGCAATTTTTTAGCAATTTAAAACTGGCACTAGAATTGACTAGGCTATAAAACTGCATACTGGAATTTTTTGTACAAAATCGGATTTAAATGACTGAAATTTGATGCAGTTTCCTTAATTTTCTCCAAAGTTTGCAATACTATAGGGGTATTCTCGAAGTCTTGCACGTACATATGCAAACATAAGTACAAAGGTACAGCTTTAAATTTAAATAAAATAAATAGATAATAATTTTCAACTAAAAATTTACTTTATTAGTTGCGGGCTTTTGTCGCCGCTGCTACACCCCTAGTGCGTTTTTGTGGATGCAACGATGTCTTGTTAAGATTTCCGAACTGAAACGCGAGGCCATGCCCCCTCCCCCTTCGCTCTACGCCACCACCCCAAATCGTTGTACAAATAACTAAACCATATTTATTATTAACATTTATCTTTCCAGCTTTATAGCTCGAAAACTGTTTGTCGGACGACATTTGCTCAGAGAAATTTTTCGCAGCAAATTTCATGCCCTAAAAAAGCTATACACTCTTTTTTCCCAAAACAATATTTTTAATACCGAAAATTCGAATTGAAGCCGAAATAATATGTTCCTGTGTTCAAATTTTCAGGTAGCACAGAGAAAAAAAAAAAATGTTGCCTAAAAATTAAACACCCTAATGTGCATATGTATATATAAATATATGTCGATGTGTGAGGAAAATTTACAAATAAATTATGTTAGAAATGACTAAGGCCAAACGATATTTTCTAAATCCTTTTAGTTGTGGTAAATGTTACTGAAGCGAGCAAACCACTCCTTCGGCTAAGGGAAAATTTATGCTGAGCCAATATTTGAACACACAGCAGTAAACATATTATTACACTTATAAACACTTCATACATACATATGTATGCAAATATAAACAAACATATGTATGCATGTAAAATTTGTGTACATGCACGCGAAAAAAATCCGTAAAGTTTCCAACACATTAAGAATAAACTTTCGAAAGGGTTCCTACAAACTTTTCCTTTAGAAGGGAAACCGAAGAAATACAAACATTTCACACCCTTTGGTTGTGGCAATTGAGCGTGGAAAGAAAAAATTTAAATTTTACGCTTACTGNGGCATGAACTGGAAAAAAGGGCTGATTAAAGTTGATGGTACTTAAAATCTTAACAATGCGATACTTTAAATTTTCTTACTAAGCTATTTTTTATTTATTTTCTGGCTTCAAAATACGATTTGACCTTTTCTTTCCGGTTTGTAGAGCATATTTCATATCTCCGTATAGTAGTACATACATACATATGTGAATGTAGAGGTTTATAGTATTAGGATTTAGCAATTTATTATGAAAAATGTATCAAGGACGAAGGCTTATTCTTTACTCGTCTAGATTTAAGAAGAACAAAAAATACAATTTAAGCTTATTTTTTAGTACTACATATTTCATTATTATTTTGCCATGTGAGCTGGCGCTGTACGAGCGCAGGCTGGTAAATACACTGACTAGCTACTTTGCTGCGCAAACAAAACTGACACTGAAGGAAAACAGCCCACACCCCAAAAACAAAGAGAAATCTCTGTAACTTGTTATGAGAGGAAAAGTTCTGCGACATCAGACTTTTACGCTGAAAACTTAGCAAACATAATCTTATTAATTACCATAATGGTTTCGATAAAATTTGTATCTATAGTTAAGTTGAACGATTCATTTCTTTTTATGAAATGTACATGTTTGAGTAGGAAATTATGTTACTCATACGCCATGTATCCCCACGTTTTATCAAACTTAAGGGCTGTTTGCGGTTGTCAAGAAAATTGCTTGAAAAGGTACTACTTTGCTTATGCTGTCAATTTTCTTGAAGAAATAAATATACAGGCATTTTATATTAACACAGTGAATTTTTCGTAATACGAGAAAAGTTTTTTTATTTTATTTTATTTTCGATAATTTTTTTTTAAATATATAGTTCATTCTACGTCAAAAAACACAAATAAAATCTCTAAACTTTGCTCAAAACTCACGAAAATTCAATAAGTTTGCACACTAATCTGCGACTATCTATTCAGATTTTTTAGAAAAATTCTAAGTCTTTTTTTGGTTTTTAGAAAAATTCCAAGTTTTTTTAGTGGAAGGTGTTGCTTATTTTCTCCATACAAAAATTAATTGTCGAACATACTTTGCATGGGGGAACCTGCGTGAAAAAATAGCCAAAAATCAATGCGATTTTCTAGCAACTTTAAACTTTTTCTTTATTTGCACGAAAATTGAATGGGCTAAACAACTGCATACCCAGAATTTTTCTAAAAAAACTGAATAAAAAGTTGCAAATTAGCAGGGAAATTTATTGAATTTTCCTGA
>NW_016200087.1:0-2571 GCF_001687245.7 Rhagoletis zephyria | reverse complement strand
TCAATGGGTAAAAATCTGCAAATCCTGATTGAGTTATTAAAAAAGGTGGAACGAGTGCAGATCCCGGCTTCCATCCATGCTCATCACGGGAGCACTACCATCTACACTCACTAAATCTTTGGATTCCCGGTGGATTTCTACGGCAAATTTCGGGCCGGCTCTAGTTGTACGCCCAGGTTAAAACCGATCAAGCCGTGAGGAGACCTTAGATACGGACACGAAAAGGTCCTTGAAACCACCGGATAATCTATGACAACGAGTTCATACCACTGATCTACACTGTTTAAGACAACCAAGTGTTAAAACCCCAAGAGAGGAACGAATGCGAGGGTGCCACAGACTTTAGGCCAGGGTCGACGGCCATATACGGCCGATGGTTCGAAGCTTAACGGAAGAGATTGTGATTTGGTGAACTCGCACTAAACGTCAAAATAACAGACCATTGTAGAATTTTTCAAGCAGCGCTAGACGTCTTAAGGAAGCCCGATCAATGGCTTACATACAACCTCCACACCTTCACGAAAGCCTATCGATATTTGTTCTGACAGGCAGGCTGCTATTAAATCTTAAGGAACAACGTCCAAAGTAACCGTAGAATGCAGAGGAATCTCAGCCTGCTGGTACCGAAATGCTTCTTGACTGTTGGGCATAGCGATGAGCTGAAAAGGAGAGGGGAGGGAATATACGAAATAAATTCTGCTCAAGCTGCGGGTATATACGTCTAACCTCCTACAAAAACAAATACTAAAGCTCGAACACACAGAGGTGACCAAATATTAATGTAAAACGATCCATAGCCCTCACTTAGCTGGGCCGCTCTTCTCTCAGATTAGTAGTCGGGGTAATCACCGGACACTGTCTGATTGATGGATGAACATTCTCTCTGTAATTCAGTAGGTGTAAATATTTCGCCAAACTAGGGAGAAAAATGTTGAATATGACACAATTTGCACCCACCAAAAGCAAATGCTTAGGTCAATAACTTCGTAGCACAGTGCAATAAACTTCGATAATTATACCTTTCTTTGAAGCAGTTGGCATTAGAAAACCATAAACATTCCACTAATTGTTTGAGTCACCGCTTATAAAAAAAAAATTAATGCCAGTCAATCAACTCGTCTTATTAGACAATAAACAAAATGACATTTGTTCGCGCTAATGGTGCAAATGGTTTATAACTGTAAATGAATTGCTAGTAAGCAGCTTAAGTTATTAATTTTTCAACGCATTTTAGAATTTTTTTCTACTTTCTTATGCTGCCATACTACACACGCGTATACACAGCCATTTTTAACACTTCATCGCCGACCACACATCTATGAACCATCTGCAAAGGGAGTGATTAGAGCGCAACGCAAAAAAGAGAAGAGATAAAAGTTGAAATCTAAACCAAAAACAAGAATCTCGACACGATCTCGACAAGATCGTTAAGATGTCAAGCCGTGCGCGGTGGCGTCTATGTCGAAGCAGCTGGCTGCTAACTGGTGACTGGCAGTTGTAAGCCAGTCTGCATAAAACGTAAGATGTCACTGACCTTAAAGATTATGCCACGCTTGACTTTACACGCTGGCTGTTGTTTCTTTTATTCTCGCTGTATCTTCTTCCCAAAGTATCTTCTTTCTAAATGGTACTAACTAAGCTATGCTTTCATTTCTCAATTTTAGTAACTGCTTTCCCGCCAGCTATTTTATGAGGGGTTAAGCTGTTTTGCAGCTCGTTTGTTTTAGAAAGAAAAAATAAAAAACATTCAAACTTTAATTAGTAACAAAAACTGCTTAGAAGCTAATAGAGTTAAAGAAACACGTCAACACTTTAGCGACAATACGGATGTTGCATTAGCAAAGTGGTGTTTAACTGCAACTGACTGCTCAAAATAGTGCAGAGCTATCACTTTTCAAGCGATTTGATTAATATTTTTCTTATTTCTTCTGCAAACTAACAAAATATAAAAGATACTTTTAGAGCACGATTTTTAAATTTTGGTTTGTTTACATAAAAAAAAATATTGCAAGTGCAAAAAAAATTGCAGTTTTGAAAAAAAATCGTTTGTACTGTTGGTGTAAATATACACTTCCGATCGACTGATTAACACATCAACATTTTGATCAATTTTAATTCGATATTTTNAACGCGATTCTTTAGCAACTTAAAACTTGCATATTATTACCCTAGAATTTAATCGGCTCTTACAATTACATACTCAAAAAAAATTAAATTCTGAAAAATCTGAATAAAAAGTTTAAAATTTAACTGCATTTTTGCAGATTTTTTATATGTTTTGATGACTTAATCAGCGATCACAAGACTACTTGAAAACAATAATAGGGTTTCCCCAAACAAAAAAAAAAATCACAAGTAAACGTTTGTAAAAAACGATTTTTTTATGTTTAAAAAAATTTTAGGTATGCAATTTAATAGCCCATAAAATTTAAGCATTTAAAATTTGATTCCATACAAAGTGCGTTTGAAATTTTTTTTATATTAGAGAAAATAAGCAGCACCCCCAGCAAAACAAATTCTCGAAAATCAACGAAAATTCTAGGCCGCTTGAAATTTGCAAGATATACCAAA
>NW_016200086.1:0-2571 GCF_001687245.7 Rhagoletis zephyria | reverse complement strand
TAAGTTCTGACTAAATCCTGTAAACCGGACTGCTATTGGATCAGACTAATTGAGTCTTCGTCTCTCCCACAGGGACTCAAACGGTGGTCAGCAAATTATTTGAGTCAGTTAGTTTCACAGACGAACTCAACATCACAGGGTGGTGTCCTTTCCCCGCTTCTGTTTAATTAGTAGATATAAAAGCTCCACCAGAGACCAGAGGGAGTCTCCATTATATCTTACGATGACGACTGCACGATAATGGTGTCCGGGAATGGATTTTATGACTTGTGATCGAAAGTAAACGGTTACCTCTCCGATCTTTCTCTCGATTTTTCAAGGCAAGGAGCCTAACCTTATCCCCTACCAATTCCTTGACAGAGCCGGAACAAGGTCGTCCAGTCTCTAGCCGGCGCACCTAGGGCAAATACTAAGAAACGTTGATGGCAACAAACAAGGCAATTGGGCGGCCGGTTTTAAGCTGCATATGTCGCCGAAGACCAGGAGGACGCAGTAGATGAAGCTACAGACCTGCAAAAACACAGCACTCTAGATCGCTACGGATAGCCTTCTGATTTCACGTCAGCGCCACCTACATGACGAGGCCCAAATGCTTTCCGTCAAGCTTCTTACCTGTGAGCGCCATTTTGGGAACATAGCCTCCACACGTGGACGAGACATAACTTCGTCTGCCTCGGGAGACTCGCAGCACAATACACCAATTTCGCCCTGGGTACTGGAGCAGGCTAAACTACTACCTGAGTAGGATAATGCAGACGTGCCCTTAAAACCTACTCCATTAACGCCCATATCCCTCTGGTCCAACCAAGTCGGATTGGCACACTTCCTGGGCCTACCGTTAGTTGAGCTTGACAACAACGATTGAGGGACAAACCGATCTAAGCAGGGCTAAGTAGGGCACTTTGCTAAAAAACATTAACTTCGATAAATACATAATTACCCCTATTGCGAGTGTCGACTGGAGGTAGAATAGAAATTTGTCGATCGAGTCGATTATCTTATATTTTGCTATTGTTTAACTTGATCGATAAAAATTTGTACTATTGTGAATAGTTGACTGAATTTTAAACAGCTGTTTGTTTGTTTACATTTGTTTCTTTAGTGTTTCATTTACATCATTTTTAAAATAACTGCTTTTATTATAAAATTAAAAAATGGATACAGTTGAAATATGGCTCAATTAACTTACTTTTTATCCATTATACTTGTATAAATTTCGTAAACGAAAACTCCAACGACTCAGGAATAGCAATAGAAAGACGAGCGATTAAAAACTATTCCCAGTCGCTTACTGAGCGACTAGTCGACACTCATAATAGCATCGATAATCGATAATCGCTTAATAGTCGATTATCTAATGCCAGTCTACACTCGAAATAGGGGTGAATATCATTACATTTTGCTCACAATAACACAGTAGGGAGGCAAAAATATCACAGCTAAACGGCCAAATACGTAAACTTAATTTTGGCCACTAGATTACGATGGCGTTTTCAGAAAATCCGTATCACGTCAAAATTTTGAGATATTTAGGGGGGAAGTTTTATAGTTGTGAAAGTGAATTTTTCGTCGTTTAAAACACTGTGCTCAGGTATTGAATTTTTTCTGGGCAAAGGCTTTGATAACTGATCTTACTTAACTGGGATCTTTTAAATTCAATGGCGTCCTCCGTTTTTCCAGATTGGCTCTAGTTTTCAAGATAACGGTGCTTGAAAATCTGCTTTAATTTTAGGTTTTTTGTTAATAATTACCTCAGTTATAAATTTATTTTACTAAAATTTTGCACGCGACTGTATTTTGATAATACCTTAGCTATTTCTGAAAATCATGGAAATCGGTTTACTATAACATATAGCTCCCATACAACTGATTGTTCAGATATGTGGTTTTGCGTTACAACTCATATTTTATTTCGTAATATTTTTTTATAATAGTAGTTAGTTTATACACTGCTTGGACCTGAATTTGGGTTCTTTTCAATCCAACTCTGGCATATTTTTGCAATTTCTGTTGTACGTATGGCTTTTTAATTCCTTTTTTTACTGTGAAAGCTGTTGTTCGGTAAAGTCAAAGTGACTAAGTAATGCTTTCAAATAGGCGGCGGTCTATACCGCCTCTATTTTACATAACTTGGGAACCAAAAAACACAAACCGAAAATCTACGCGCGCGATTACTGTCATATTAATTGATTAAAAACATCGAAAATTTTGCGAAAAACTTTTATTCATCATATCATTGTCTCCGGAAACTCCTAAAGATGAAAGAAATTAAAAAGCTTTGCAATAAATTAAACAAGTTTTGTTTCGTTTGTGGTAAATTCGTTTTGAAATCAGACCAGCGTAAATTAGTCTCAATTAAAAATGCACTAGCATGCTATAAATGGTACTTTTTGCAATCTGAACCTGCACAAAATAAATACACTCCCGAATTCACATGTATTTCGTGCATTAGTGCGATGAATTTTTGGTGGACAAAAAAACGATTTTCGTTACCATTCGGTTTACCAATGATTTGGACAAACCCCGGAAAACACGAAGCTGAAAATTGTTATGCATGCACCAACAATACAT
>NW_016200085.1:0-2571 GCF_001687245.7 Rhagoletis zephyria | reverse complement strand
TTTTTGTCCGCCTTTTTCATGTGTGCTTCCTCCTCTTGTCTTTACTTCTCTCTCTAATTAAATATGGTCAATTTGTTTCTTCTTCTCTGTCTGACTGTTTGTGTGTGTAGGCTGTCGAAAGTACTTATTCTCTTTGTTTCTTTGTACAACCGTACAATATTTTTTATTTTATCTGTCACAGTGCTCTTTTTCACTCTAAACAGAGTCCTTTTTATCCGGCGGTAGATCGGCAAACTAAATTATCGCCAGTCTGTGTTTTCTAGCTAAAGTGGCTGCTGCCGGGGTAGCAGGGCAAACATTTGTCTTGAAGTTCCAGTTGCTCGCTTCCAGTAACCATTTGACTGAAAGTGGCCATTTTGAAGCTGTTGGTGTCAACGACTGTCTGAAGAAGGTTCCGTGAAAGGGCGAGAATTTTAATGGTCATGTTTGGCAGTGGTTGAGCAAGTAGTGCCGGTAGTGCCTTCTTGACTGATTTTTACGACTAGACTTTGGACACTTCTGTTGTGCCAGTCTGGCACTAGCACTAACTGGTGGTGATAATAAGCACCGTACACCACGCACGGGAGAACACCTAAACACAGAGAGTAGATCGGTAATGGGCAGTAAAATGGCGGTAATGCAATTACCGACTAGTGTTAGATTTTGTTTTTTGCAGAAAATAAAAACAACGTTGAAGCTACTGGAGAAAATGATTTGAGTGGAGAAACTAAATGCGACTTGCCGGCACCTGGCACCCTCAGAGGTGACTGACTGGCTAATTTTTGATTGCCAATGTCGTTCTTTCATTGATTAGATTCAGTGTGTGGATTTAGTGGAAGCGAGACGAGCAAAAAACAGAAAAAAAACAGAAAAAACCACTTCCAAGCANTTGAGTGGAGAAACTAAATGCGACTTGCCGGCACCTGGCACCCTCAGAGGTGACTGACTGGCTAATTTTTGATTGCCAATGTCGTTCTTTCATTGATTAGATTCAGTGTGTGGATTTAGTGGAAGCGAGACGAGCAAAAAAACAGAAAAAACCACTTCCAAGCAAAAAACAGTAACAAAAAATAATCGATGGTCTGTAAAAGCATACAAATGCAATTACAGTGTCACTGGCCAATTTGTCTACTTTTTTTTGCTTTGAGTACTCATTTATTTACTCATTTATCTATTCTTTTTCCAGTTATTCATTATCGTCAATTTGCTTTGTCATGTTTTGCATATTTTTACTGACGATATTTGGCCAATCATGGTCATATTTGAGAGGCTGGATGGGCTGTTTTCATTAGGTAATACTGAAAAAATGACCAATTTTCTAGTGCAGAATTCCATCACTGCTTTAGTCAGAATTCTGTCCTCTTTTTGTTTGTAGCGACTAATCTAATTAGCCACTGGCTAGCTTATACTAATTTAGAGTGCCGCCAAAATAGCAGGCAGGCAATGTGTGGTGGTGGTGGTGGTGGTGGTGGTGGTGGTGGTGTTGGTCCCAGTGGTGGTGGCCATATTCAAACTGCTCACTGAACCGTTGAACTGACGGACACTTCTGCTGCTCAGTACAGTGAAACATAATGAGCTCACCAAACTCACTTTGGTGTCCANATAGCAGGCAGGCAATGTGTGGTGGTGGTGGTGGTGGTCCCAGTGGTGATGGCCATATTCAAACTGCTCACTGAACCGTTGAACTGACGGACACTTCTGCTCCTCAGTACAGTGAAACATAATGAGCTCACCAAACTCACTTTGGTGTCCACCACCACCACCAGCACTTGTAATCTTTGCAGCAGCAGCAGCAGCAGCAGAAGCTTGCAAGATGAATTAAATGTCTCCATTCTATGAGGCGATTACACTGAAACAATGATAATAATGGAAACTGCTTTTGTGTTGTTGGGAGATTTACTACTGGCCACCACCACCACCTTGTCCACCAGCCAAGAAGTGTACCTGCCTTTTTGGATTTACAGTGCTGTACAGGGCGCACTTCTTTTCTTTTTCTCGGTATTTCTATCTAGCTGAAGCACATCCATTTCAAGTGTATGGCCAGCAGTCCATTGTGTTATCGGCCAGTTTCACCTTCATTGGTTCATCGTTTCCATTGTCCAAATGTTCCCTTTGCGTGCTACAGTGGCATTCAGTAGGTCGTGCACATATGAATTGGGCGACCACAGTGGTAATCACTTTTGCTTATCTGTGCTTTCTCACTCTCATTTCTGCCTATTATTTATTGTCCTTTAGCTTCATTTTCCTCTTCCGCGAACAATCATCAGTATGAGTGTGTTTGCACTGAAGTGAAATGTGTGTTTGAAGACTGGGAGGTCATTTGTCAGGAGGTATTATTGCGCCTGCTTCTACTTTTAAACTCTAAATCGATTTTACTTTCCTGCACACTATAATTACTGCAATGTTTTGCTGAAACTCTGCTGTACAACTACCTACAACTAACTAGATGGCTTATGTTTTGCTGCTTTATATTTAAGAAACATTTTTATGTCAAGCATTATCGAGCTGTGTATGTACTATGTAGCATTTGCGAATGAGGGCTGAAAGCTGCTGTCACGTTTTGACTGTTGCCACTGTTTTCTTCTTCTTCTT
>NW_016200084.1:0-2571 GCF_001687245.7 Rhagoletis zephyria | reverse complement strand
CTTTTCCTGATTTGGCTTTTAATGTGCCTATTGAAAACATTACAATTAGTCTCGTAACCTCAATTTTTTGATATTTTGCGAGCATGCTCGTGAACCGACATACAAACGACGAACATGCACCACACCACTTTCAAACGCTGCAGCAGTCATGTCCACCACAGTTTGGAAAATGCAGCAGTGGTTTTTCTTACACAGAAATTGATGCTCTTTCAGGTGAGCATTGGTTTTTCGAGGACCTCGATGATACTCGGATTCTATCGGCGAGGCGTCGCTTATCTCGCTGCAGCAACTGATACGGCTAAACTGGGGGCCTTGCAGCTCTACCTATTCGTATTGCCCAATCCCTCCCCTGTCTCGAAGAACAATCAGAATACGGGACTCCTGACATACTCGAATCCAAAAAAAGAAAAAATTTTTTTTGGGCCCTGACTGCCCTTAGGCGAGGCAGCAGGCCCATTTCGTGTTCCCCCATGCATGACGTAACCAAATATATGTATGGCATCTGGGAATTGTATTCTACTCGGTTTAGTTTGATGGGCTCTTAGACTATGATAATGTAATCAAAACACTGG
Organism: Rhagoletis zephyria; assembly: GCF_001687245.7. Lineage (NCBI taxonomy): Eukaryota > Metazoa > Arthropoda > Insecta > Diptera > Tephritidae > Rhagoletis > Rhagoletis zephyria. The sequence goes on along the minus strand of NW_016200084.1, from coordinate 1,999 downwards.
GAGTCATATTGAACCCCTTTATAGACAAATTATTATAGGAAAAGCCAGACTCAATTGCTAAACCCGCGACTACAAATAGAAGTGTTCTCTCCCAAATAGCGCAGCTATTCGATCCTCTAGGTCTAATAAGTCCTGTCGTCGTGCTTGCAAAAATCTTTATGCAACAGCTCTGGCGCTTGAATATTAGTTAGGACGAATCGCCCCCTCAAGAATATCACTCTCGTTGGGAGAACTTTCGCAATCAACTGCAACATTTAAATAGCTTCAAGATTGATCGCCAGGCATTTGCACCGGTTTCAAATTATGAATTATATGTTTCGAAGCCGCATATGGCGCATGTATATACGTTCGAAGTGTCTCTTAAAATAATGAAATTCTCAGTGTCAAGCTATAATATATGTAATAGTCCCACATAGCGCGCGTTGCGCCCGATCGCAGCGTTGCCCTGTAGGTGGCATCTTTTTTCTCTGGAGCTTTCTGACACTCCTCATCGTACTAGTTCTTCGGGGAAATCCGACTACTTCTTCGGCGGCGGTACTTAATGAGCGGAAAATGTGGTTCAACTGCTCACATATGTCGGCTTGTTGGAGAGTGCTCTCTGAGAGCAGATGTGAGAGCCGAGTAGCGAATTCATTGGCTGTCTGTTGTGATTACAGCTTTTCGACGTTAAGCTTTCCTTGCATATTTGGGCGCCCATTTTTTGCTGCACAGAGGCGGATGCGTATCTTTGCTGCAACAAGAGAGTGGTCCGAGTGGATGTTTGGGCCTCGAAGTGTGCGTACGTCTAAAACACTGGAAGCATATGATAAGGATATGGTTGATTTGGTTTATCGTTTTTTCGATCCAGAGACAGCCACGTAGCTTGATGAATCTTTTTATGCTTCAACCTAGTACAGCATACTACCATATTTCAGGCCCCGGCGAAATTGATCAGCCTCAGTCCGTTATCGGACGTTTCGTCGTGGAGGCTGAATTTTCCGACGGTGGTTCCAAAGATCCCTTCCTTGCCCACCCTGGCATTGAAGTCACCAAGCGCGATTTTGATACCATGACGAGGGCAGCGCTGGTACGTGCGCTCCAAGCGCCCAAAGAAGAGATCCTTGGATACCTCATCCTTCTCTTCCGTCGGGGCATAGGCGCAGATGAGCGAGATGTTGAAGAATCTCGCTTTGATCGCTTTGATGAGGATTATGGCTAGACGCTCATCCACCGGGGTGAACGATTGTACTCGGCGACGAAGTCCCTCTCACACCACAAATCCAACCCCGAATTTGCGCTCCTTTCGATGGAATCTAAAGTGTACGTCGTAAGGCCCCAGGCATTGCTTGCCTTGCCCCGTCCAACGCATTTCTTGGATGGTGGTGATGTCAGCTTTTGTTCTTACGAGGACATCAACCGGCCGGGCAGAGGCACCTTCCCCAATAAGGGTCCGGACATTTCAGGTGCATGCCCTCAAATCGTAGCCCTTTAAACATTTTCCGTGGTCGTCATTTTATTAGGTATTTAAATCAGTGTGAGTTGTGCCACAATTGAAAAGTGTAAATTTTGAATAGTATAGGGTCATGATACAAAAAAGAAGGTAGTTTCAATAAACAACTTTTGACGGATAATAAAATTTTTTGAAGTTTCATAAATTGTGAGTATTGTCAACGGCCTTGCCACTTTGATAATATTAAAACAATAAATCGGAGTATTTTCCTTCCCATATTTATACCAATGTAATAATATTTCAAATCAAAACCCATTATCAGTGCTTGGTATTTTTTTTACTTACGTAGCTCGCACTATTTTTATTAAAAATATATAAAATATAAAGCAGAGACCCAGAATAATAATTATTTTATTGTTGGGTTTTTAAATAGGTCATCAAAATATTCGCAAGAATTATAAGTCCTTTGATAATAATTATGTGTGAGAAATATTTTTAAGTCATCGATAACTATTATTTTCAGACTTATATAATAGAAGTCTTTTTAAAATAATTTCCACTTTGAGACTT
>NW_016200083.1:0-2571 GCF_001687245.7 Rhagoletis zephyria | reverse complement strand
AGTGGTCTACATTTCTTGCATGGGAACTCGATCGTCGACCGCGGTAGAGGCCTGGNCGACCACCTGCTCGGCGAGGCAAGCGCAGTGGTCTACATTTCTTGCATGGGAACTCGATCGTCGACCGCGGTAGAGGCCTGGGCCGCGGCAAGGCCACAGTTACTCCCCAAGGCGGCCCGGTGTTGAGGAGGCGCCGTTAGAATACAGCCGATTGTCCCCCTGCTGCAAATCGTCCAATGGGCACGGTGTCGCGTCACACCCTGGATTAAGAGGGTGGCAGTTCTTGGTCGCCGTTCGCCAGCAGCCCCAACCTGGAAGGAGTGCAGCGCAGACGCTGCAGGGCGGCTGCGTTACCCCAGTCCAGGGAAGGTCTGATGTTGATTTAGCTAAGCCCCCGCACCAACGACAAGGTGCCTGCCCTAGCGGCACTTACACTTTTAATTTTGTTTATTTAATGTTCATTACATCCGATTTTAAAACTTTATACAGAGCTAAAAAAATGTCAACAAAGGGGTACAATAAAGTGCAAGTTTCAAGGTCTGTAAAATAGCGGTGATTTTTGACAATTTTTTTCGTGATAGTACTGCGCGTTTTCTCTCATACAAAGTATGCTCGACAAAACTTTTATATGGAATAAAATGCGCAGCACTGTCAATAAAAAATAAATGAATTTGAAAAATCGGGGCTGTTTTAGAGTCAATTCAAACTTGCACTTAATTATACTATAATTGAATGGGCTACAAAACTGCATATCAGAAATTTTTCTAAAAATATTATTAACTTATTCACTGCAGGTCATTAGGCTCCTATGTTGACCTTTTTTAAGAACTGTTTCCAGCTCTCGAGAAAAACGAAAAAATCATATAAAATGCTGCCCAAGAAATGGAAAATAAACTTTCTTTTAAGTTTTAGTTTGTAAAAAATTTTAAAACTGCATTTACCCGTAGAATATGCTGTATCGTCACTCAAAAAGTTGACGGCGAAAAAAGACGCATAAAAAAATTTCAGCGTCAAATACTCTTAACATACTTCGCCAAAGTTTTTTTTGAGCATCTTTTTTCGCAAAATTTTTTTAAACGCTTTTTTTCACCGTCAAAACACCAGCGCCCCTTTATTCGTATGTAGTGACGATATTTTTACAAAAAAATTATATTAAATAAACAAACGGAAAACTGTAAATACTAAGAATTGAAAGGGTATGCAATTCAAATGACGAGGGGTGTATATGAGCAGATGTGATCACTACCCCAAGTAAACGCGAACTGAAAGCGTGATTGTGTTAGTGTGCCAATTACGTTTGAATGAATTTGCGTTCGCTTTGTTACGCTCTCGCATGTATTTGCATGTGATGCTTACGCTCTTTAAGCAGGCGCTCACTCTCTGTCCATGCTTGTATATGAGCAAATTTGACATCGATATAACTGTTGCCAACTTTGTGCCTTTCGCAAGAAATTAAGTGCGTTTAGGGAATTAAAAGGCGAAAATTGTTTAGTTTAGCGCTTGTTTTGTTCTTTGGTGCCCTTTTCAAGGCAATTTTATAATAAAAACGTGATTCTAAGGTGACATTGTATTTGACTTACACATATGTTAGTGTTTGGCCGAGCTTCTCCTCTGGATAATATGCTCCAAGATAATCCAAACGCAATATTTTCACACAGTCTCTATCACGGAATCCATAGAATATTCTGCTAATTAGCTGGGTGTGCGCATTTGTACAAAAGTAAGCAATTGCATGAAAATAAAGCCTCTAGAAAAACCAAGTTTTGGAAATTGTTTTACGAATAAAAAAACATTTTGCAAATTAAATTTATTAAATTGATTAACTGCGCATAGTTGGAAATATTTACAAGTTTCATTGTGTGATTACTTAAAATATTTGAACATACAGCTTTATATGCGAAAATACCTTTAAACACAGCAACACAAAATTGGTGTTTTTTTTTGGGGGAAAATTGCGCTATTTTCAGTATTTTGGTGCTTTTTTAAATAAAAAACTTGGCGATCAGGGCTGCCAACTTGGCTCAAACCGTGCCATTTTTGGCACTATTTTACTTGAAATGGCACTGAATTTTTCAATTTTGCACAAAGTGCCAAAATGGCACTTTTGAAAAAAAGCCAAATTTAAATACATTTTTGTGAAATCCTTTGCGTGTACTTCTTTTTCTCAACTAAAATTTTCTAATTTCTATACTGTATACAACTGGTTTATCTTACTTTGACATTGGGCTTTTGTTTTAATTTGTCTAATTTTAATGCTAATGGGAAGAACTAAAGAGAATGACACCTTTTTTGGCACTTTTAATTTTTTTTCTATTTGGCACGTTTTAGCACTTTTTTATCCTCAATATGGCACTTCATAGCTATGTATGTTTGGCAGCCCTGTTGGCAAATTTGATCACTAGCTGACCTTCACCGAGCTCTCTTTGCTGGGTTCGGACAACAAAAATGGAAGTAAATATCAAGTATTCGTAGTAGATGCGCATTTCTTATCTTTATAAAAAGCAATGCATTTCTCCTCGTATCCATGTACAAATAAGGAGCTAAAGCGGCCTTATAAGGGTCGATATCTGCAGA
>NW_016200082.1:0-2571 GCF_001687245.7 Rhagoletis zephyria | reverse complement strand
CCGTCGAATTTGTTTTTTTGCGTCACCCGAAATTGACTTGCATGCGTTTGCATTTGATTTCATCATGCGTACCAAAACGCAAGCCGCGAATATTAGGTTAGCCTGTAAGCCATTTGTGTGTTGTGTACGGGTGTGCTACGCTTGAAGGTTTCACAAACCGCTCGAGGGAAATTTAAACAGAAATCAAAATTGATTTTCTGGCCGCCATGTTGAAATTTAAAAAAACCGTTTGCGTTATGTATAGCAAAATCACTTAAATCGCTCTTTAGACTTCTTGACTGGCGGTGTAAACGCCTAGGCTGTTCTGGCCAAGTCCAAAAACGCACGCCAGTCGTTTCTTCTGTGCCAACTGCCGCCAATTGGAAATGCCAAGTGAAGCCAAGCCCTTCTCCACTTTATCTTTGACAAGCAGAGGGTGCCTTCCTGTTCCCCTGCTACCAGCATCGCGACCCGCGTTGAATACTTTCAGAGCTGGAGCATTTCTGTCAATTCGTTCGACATTGACAAGCAAGCGTAACCGTTGCATTATAACACCGTGCGACATTCAATTTTACACACAACAAAAAAGTCAATATATTTGCGAAACTAGGGGCCAAAAATAGTAAAATTACGTTTTAAATGTTTTTCTATGACGCCAGGACTTCCGTTAAAAGGATTTAGAATTTTAAAGGTGTTATTTATTTACAAAATTATTTAAAAAAGTCAGTGCAATCTAGAATAAAAATATGAGTACCATATAATAGAGAAAATTCTGTGGAATTAATCAATTTTTTGGTGCTATCCTTAAATATCCTTGAAAATTTGCAGTATGTATTTTTGAAAAAAAAAGTAATGTTAAGGACGAATATATACATGACCACATCCTTGCCTACAAAAATATAATTAACTAAAAAAGTATTTTCAATATCTATTCATCCTTGTGGACGAAAAGACTTAAATTTTTTTTCAAGTCTACAGAATTTTTTCCTTCATTTGGTACCAATTTTATTATTCTAAAAAGTCCTGACTTTATAGAGAAAAACTAAATAAGCAGTTTCACTATATCTGGCACATAGTTTCGTGAATATAGTGCTTATTTTGTGCGTTTTGAAATTTTTTGGACTTCGTCGCACAGTGTAATCAGACTTCTTTACTTATTTTATTTTATTCTATGCAATTTTACTTTATGTTCTTATGCCCTAATTCACTAACATATTATCATTAATATATATATGTATATTGTTATTACAATGCATTAATAATAAGGTAATTGTACGCGGTGAGGTACTGAATGCAAGTATTTACTATGAATTCACTTTGCCTGCGGTTAACAACACCAGAGGGAGGAGGTATTCATGGAAGTTAGGTGATTGGACGCAATGTACCAGCAGCTGTGGCGGCGGTGTTCAATATCGTGAGACCCACTGTTTTGAGGAGGGTGAATGTAAGTGAATCGCCACACTGTGATTGTTTTGTTTTATTTTTGTTGTTATAATTTTTGTCGTACCGTGTAAAGTAACACCCGCCAACGAGCTGTGCTGGACTTTTGCACAAAACAAACGACCACCGCGCCGTGTACGAGTCTGCAACAAATTCTCATGTCCTGCCCACTGGTGGGCGGGGCCGTGGCAATACTGCCCAGTTACCTGCAAATGGTCCGAGGGTGTGTTGCCTGTGAGACGACGCTCGGTTATGTGCCTGGACCAAAATGAGGTTGTGGTCGCAGATAATCGTTGCAATGAAACACTAAAGCCACCGGACACAGAACCCTGTAGCTATAATTTACCGGCCTGCAAGGTAAGCCAAAAGCTGGATAACTTTATTTTGCGAGTGCAAAACTTATAGTACGCTTGAGCGACTTTTTAAAATCCAATGAAAGGCAACATACATATTTATGGCTTATGTTTATTCATATTGAAAATGTATAATTTTAGGTTTTAAGAATGTTGTACTTAGCAGTAATAAAAAAACGTTGTCTACGAATGTTTTGAACAAAATCGATGTTGCTAAAATCTATGCATGTATGTATGTACATATGTATTTCAGATACAAATTATGGCTAACATTTTACAATATGTGTGTATGTTTATGGTTAAGTTGGAGTGTAATTGTATTGTTAAACGAAGTAATTTATTGAAAAATAATAATAATATTAAAAAACACAAACACAAGCTGTGCATTCCCGTCGCCACACGCGCTGGGTGTTCTCGAAGCTAAAATCTTGTGTTGTCGGGCATTTTAATGAAATGCGCTATTTTATCTTTGGGCACTTTGTAGTTGTGCATCCAGCGGCTGCCTTTGCGCAGAGACCCATCTATGCCATCCTTCCATACACCTTGCGGTAAGTAAACTGCATAGGTAAAAAATTATTAAGTAAGTATACATATTTACATATATTTATTACAATAGTTTAGTTTATAATGAAATAAGAGAGTGTAGCTGCTTTACACGGCGAAAGTGAAACTTCTGGCGATTTATTTCTTGTTCTCCCTGAATTCAATCAGTTATAATTATAACAATAACATAATAATAATTATAACAATAACAATAACGGGACTAAATACTGGCGACGTTTGTTAACCCATTACAATA
>NW_016200081.1:0-2571 GCF_001687245.7 Rhagoletis zephyria | reverse complement strand
TTCGTGGTAAGAATGATACCCTAGTGGTTTTTAATAATTTTCGAGCCGAAACAATCAAGTTGCCTGAAAAATTGTTTGCCCACGCTTAGCAGGAGTTGTCACCAACTCTTCCTCAGGTCGCTCACCGGAAACACTTCGCGTAAAAGCAATGAAACGTTGCCGTCAACATACTCGTACAGGCGATTGACCACAATGCTGCGTCAGTCTGTATGCACTGAATGAAGTTAAATACTCGGTGCGACAGAATACGCCAGACCTCTACGGGATGCTTTACGATCCTCTGTTACCATCTGGAGAACTCAAATAAGCATCTGCCCTCCGAAAGCCATTATCGGTCTCCAGTCACTACCCATTGCAGGCGAGGAATTTTAGCTGTCTGGAGAGGCAGCAGGTGTTTACCACTTATGAGTGCAAAGATATAGGTAGCTGCCGAGTATGTGGCATCACCCAGAACGGAGCTGTTCTAGAGCGCACTTGGTATTAGAAGTTCTGCTTCCTCAATAAACAATGTTATCTTTGCGGGTGCCAAGATTCGTCATTAGAAAATTCCTTTGTACGTGGTTTAGTGCCGCTTTGCATCATGCCTCATTGAACTTGAGATTTACGTACGTTCAGATTTCTGCTCTTCTGTCATGCTGGCCCGCCCTCAAGTGTCGGCCTTGGGCTGGTTCCACGATTGCCCCGAATTGATATGTCAGCCTCAGACTAGCACGATTGCGTGTTACTTGTTTTTGACGATTACATTGGTGCAGCATAGTTTAGCACTACCGATGGGTTTAAAATGAGATTTGCTTTTAAAACTGTTGTTTCAATGAAATAAAATCTGGAATGGGATTTAAGCAATGGAAATTGGACATAGCCTTTACCACACAGTGCAGCGGTAACTTACTTTCGGCAGTTAACTGTCGATTTGCTGTAGAAAGGGTGAAAGCTAACCACCAGACGAGAGCTGAATCGTCCTGTTGAAATGGCACTTACTTTATCTTATCTTATCTTATCGCTAATTGGCCACGAAAGGCGTGGCTGCCTTGACTGTAGATCCACTGAGCTTTTTAATAGTAGTTCGTTTTAATTAAAAAAATGCTTTTAATTGATATCAATTATTCCTGAAATATAATATCATTGTTCCAGCAATCTAAAAGATTTTAATTTCATATTCAATGGTGCCGGAAATTTAACATAAATACATAGGTATGTAAAAACGGGGGCTGTAAATAAATACCCATTATTTACCGGGTAGCTATCACATTGAAAATCAACATTCGCCTACAGTAGCTATAAATTGAATTTAATAGCTAACGCTAAATGCAGTTACTTTATATACATAAATCACTTTTTTTTTTTAAATGGCAACAGTAAAATTTTTTTTGTAAGTGTTTGACGCCCGTCAACCTACTCGCGGACTCCTGTGAACCCGTATGTCCTTTTTACGAGGCCTAGTTTTAAATGCACATTTGTGTTTGTGTTAGAATGCGTGTACATACATACATACATATTTAGTATGCACGTGTCTTTCTATCGCATGCCATATTTACACTGTCAAGCTAAAACTTTTTTCGCTTGCATTTCGCGTGCGACATTCATCCACAGCTTATCGCATGTAAACATAGCTCAACAGCGGCCCAGCTGTGTTATGTAAATAATATTTTTTTCATGAAGCAATTTGGACTGGTATGTTTTTTGTATTAGTACATGCATATGGGTTAATTTGTTTTTGAATTTCGAATATAGATATGTTACAGCAATTTTAGCATATTAAAAATATATAGCCACTGGTAAAAATATAAAATTTAAAATCTTGCAACTTAAAAAAAAATTCGGTATTTTATCCACAGTCCAAATAAAGTCGATTCTAAAGTAAGTTGCAGCTGTTTTGACAGATATTCTATTGAAAACTTTATATAAAAAAAAAATGGAGCTAACTTTAATGTCGACTTTATTTGGACTACGAATACGCCACTTTGTTGTTAAAACTCAAAACAAAGAATTTTATTTTTGAACATTTATTGTATACACGTATCTACCAAAACATGACCAAAAAAATTGGAAATCGAATGTAAATTTTGTGGCAAATTTTTTAAATGGTTTTTGCTATTTATATTTATTAATTTTTCCTCTCAGATTCTAACTTTTAGTATTAAAGAAATAAGCTGGAATCTCAAACACGTGTTTCTTTCAAAATTTGAAAATGTATTTTATTTAATTGGAAACTATTTATATTAAATTTTGATTTGAAATTATGAAAAAAAATTTGTTATAGTCCGGTCACAAGATTGGTACATTTTTTATTTGGAGCTATTGATACGCACTATACAAATTGGGACGACTGTTTCTTTAGTAGTCAGGCCCAAGATTTTGCCGATAGCGCGATTGGGACACCAAATTACGACAAATTTTAGAAAAATAATATATAATAAATATGAAAAATTTGACAAATGAAGAAATTTGAAAAGAAAACAATTAATCTTTTTATACCCGAGCGCACTTGTGCACAAGGGTATATTAATTTTGTTCACATAACGGTTGTTTGTAACAGCCAAAACGAATCGAGATAGATATAGACAAATGTAT
>NW_016200080.1:0-2571 GCF_001687245.7 Rhagoletis zephyria | reverse complement strand
TATGGTTCCGAATTTTTTATCTTCAGTTTTTATACGCCGCGTTTATTTGAAAACGCATTGTTGTCAATATGGAAATCTTGAATGCATAAATGATTTATACATATGTATGTATAAAAGCGCACTTTAACGGCTAAATTTTGCAGGTATGCGAGTATGTGAATTATGTCTTTGAATCAGTTCGTCATAACGAATGAGGGGTCTGCCAAAGAATGGGTCTTGCCAAAAGAATACGTTTTCACCTGTTTATAAGAATAATTTCTTTCTTTGAAAAAATTCAACAAGTAAGTATTGATTTGGTTAACTTTCTCAGCAGAAAATGTTTTCGGGAAACATAGAGATGTTAATTCGCGATTTTTATCCCGTTACCAATACCAAAGAACATTGACAACAAAGAAGGAAGCTGGAATTTTGGCCGAAGCCGAGGCCGAATATTAGGTACTATTCAATAGTCAGTCGAATACCGAAGCCGAACATTAAAATTAAGTTTTACGTTTCAATAAGGAACGCGTTACAAACATACATTTTTCCACAGCCGCTAAAATTTCTTGGTATTGTGAAAGATACCAACTTTACTTAGGATAAAAGTGTGCCAAAAAAAAAAATAAAAGTGCCAAAAAAGGTGCCATTTTTTAATTCTTCCCATTTAGCATTAAAATTAGAAACACATTCCTATAATATATGTCCAATGGCATTTTGGTTGAGAAAGAGAAGTACACGCCAAGGATTTCACAAAAATATATTGAAATATTACTGTCAGAAGTGCCATTTTGTGCCAAAATTAAAAAATTAACTGCCACTTCAAGTAAAATAGTGCCAAAATGGCACAGTTTGAGCCAAGTTGGCAGCCCTGTTCACTTCCCAGGGAAAGCTCTTTCTAGCATGCATTGCAAATATTAGCTGACTTATTTCAGTTGAAAAACTTCCAAATAGTGCTCATGTTTGTACAAAATCACAACAAAACGGAACTGTATCACTTTTATGTATTTTTATATCCGAGCGCACTTATGCCCAAGGTTATTATAATTTTTGTTTTGCTTGTAACAGCCAAAACGAATCGAGATAGATATAGATAAGTGTATACATAAATGCTTAGAATGAAAAGAGAAGTCGAATTAAGCCACGTCTGTCTGTCCGTCCGCCCGTGTACACGATAACTCGAGCAAATATTGAAATATCTCAAAGAAATTTGGTATGTGGGTTGCCCTTTATCTATGTAAGGTAGGATGGTATTAAAAATGGACGAAATTGGACAGCAACCACGCCCACTTCACTTATAACGGTATTTTCGAAAAATGCAAGAACTACGATATCATTGTGAAATTTTTGGAAAATGAGCGTAACCCGTAATTATGTATGTTGAAATTCTACATATATCTCAGTAACCGCTTCACCAATCCTTACCAATCTCGGTACGAGCCTTGACTTAGGGTCTAGCTAAGAAATCCGTTGAAAATCTTTGAAATCGGACAATAACCGCGCCCACCTACCATATAACGGTAATTCACTCAAAATCGATGATTGCAATAACCACTTATCATACATTTTTGGGTAATGGGCGCCGCCCACTTATAACCACAAACTTGTATCTCGGAAGCCGATTTATCAATTTCTACCAAACTCGGTTCACTTAATAACCTGGATACGGAAAAGCAATTCGTTAACAATAATTAAAATCGGACTAGAAGTACACCCGATTCTAGTATAACGGCGAATTTCGGATAAACGAAAACACCGATATTTAAATAACTGACGACGTTAATTTACTCAAAGTTAATAGTTACACCAATCTCTTAACAATAAATAAGACTGCTATAGACTTTTAGGAATTGGGCAGCTATCGCCCACTTTATGGCTACAAAACTTTGGTAGGAATCAAAAATTGTGTACGCCCAAGTATGATAGACATTTTATTTTATTATATTATATATTGTTTATTAATGAATTATATTTTTATAAATCATATGTTTAGAGTCATATGGTTTTGAGAAAAATACACCGTAGTAATTTGAAAATCTCAAAATTATATTTCTGCTTTTTTAACGCTTCATGCGAATTAATCGTAGCGCTTTCGACAGAAGCAATATTTTTATATGAAACANTAATGAATTATATTTTTATAAATCATATGTTTAGAGTCATATGGTTTTGAGAAAAATACACCGTAGTAATTTGAAAATCTCAAAATTATATTTCTGCTTTTTTAACGCTTCATGCGAATTAATCGTAGCGCTTTCGACAGAAGCAATATTTTTATATGAAACAAAATGCCTTCGAAAGATAATGTAATTTCCTTTCAAGGAAAAATATTACCATTGAGCCCCAATTACTCCTTGACCTTAAAAAATTGGTAAAAAAAAAAATTGGTCATGAAGTATTTCTTTTAATTTATTGATCAAATTGAATTTTTGAGCATTTTCGAAATAAAGCTTTATTAAATTTCGATCGCCTAACATCCATATTTATGGGATTCCATTAAACTAGGGCTGCCAGACGTCCCGGTATTCCCGGACATGTCCCGGTTGTAGACTATTTGTCCCGGTGTCCCGGTCCAACCCTAAAATGTCCCGGGTT
>NW_016200078.1:0-2571 GCF_001687245.7 Rhagoletis zephyria | reverse complement strand
CAATTACGTGTGAAAAGCTGGTGCTACATGAATATTTATTTATACAAAAGCAATATTTAAATTACATATGTATGTACATATGTTTGTACATATATGCAACCACATGGATACGATTATTGAAAACTAAGTGGCGCTTTGTTATTTGATTATAAATAAATATGTACCTTTTTGCATATATGTGTTTGTATGTATGTATGTACATACACATATGTATTCGTTGACGAAAGTAGTCAAATTTAGTCGTTAGTAAAGTCAAATCTAATTTAGTGGGGCGTATTTGAAGTAAACTGCAAGGCGATAAAGTGAAAAAATAAGTTCTTTAATACAGATGGATATGTATGTAAGTATGTACGTATGTATATCTACATGGCTACATATCTAAATGTTAAATAAAGTTACTGACTGAATTTGAAATTGTGCTTAACATTTATGTAAATATACAAACTCGCATGTAAGCTGTTCAGCAAATGGAGCTGTTTCCTAATAAACGATTTGTGGTGATATTTCAGTAGTTAAATGACTCGAGTTTGCCCTTTGTACATAATATTTAACCCTTGTACATATTCTGTTGTTCTGAGTTGTGTCTTGCCACTTTGCACAATTCCAATCCCCTAAGAAGTAAACGCTGCTAGTCTATCTCTGTTTGAAGCAGCCGAAAAAGGAGGTGTTTTGATATGAGACATCATTGGCTTAACCAACACCGACTAGCAAAGAAACTCAAAAACTCTAAGATTCAAGAAACCCCAGAAAAGTTAGCGAACCGAAAGTGCCTTCTTGTCCTTATCTAGCTCACCCATTTCATAATGTTGTCTTTTTAAGCAACCATCTGATTCACAGGGCAGAGAAACTTTCCCTCTTTGCCTTACAAGAGTGTGACATTTTAAGAAACGAACACACAATTTTCTCACCCTTTGCTTTTAATTTAGAATCGAACATNTGTTTTGATATGAGACATCATTGGCTTAACCAACACCGACTAGCAAAGAAACTCAAAAACTCTAAGATTCAAGAAACCCCAGAAAAGTTAGCGAACCGAAAGTGCCTTCTTGTCCTTATCTAGCTCACCCATTTCATAATGTTGTCTTTTTAAGCAACCATCTGATTCACAGGGCAGAGAAACTTTCCCTCTTTGCCTTACAAGAGTGTGACATTTTAAGAAACGAACACACAATTTTCTCACCCTTTGCTTTTAATTTAGAATCGAACATGAAAAGAGAAAGGGGCAATCAAAAGGCAACATTTTTTGGTAGAAACGAAATCACCATAAGTAAAGGCCCGAAGCGACGCCAACGCCAACGCAACGCCAAAGTTATATGTGGACGGGCCTTAAATCGAAAATAGAAGTGCTGTAATGTCGGGAAAAAGGAGTGGAAGGGAGGGAGAAGTTAATGTTCGCCAAAAACATTTCGGGAAGGTAAAATTAGTAATCAATATCACAAAGTCATCTATAAAATAGTCAAAAAGGATGCAAAAGAGAAATCATAAAATTAAAATTTTCCCTGTGTGTTCCAAAAGTTCAATTACAATCTGTTCTCGTGTGTGATGCTTTTTATAATCTTGTTTATGCGGGAAATGCAGAAGCTCATGAAACGGATTCGTTATGTGGCAGTACTCATGTTATGCGCTGCAGCACTATGCAAGTATAACCAGCGCTTAAGTCTCTTACACAACCTTCAATAATGCATGCCACAAAGGTTGCGACCGTTGGCTTACCTTAAAAATTGTATGCTCCAGATTGCAACGTTTGAAGGCCCACTTACTGAAAGATCAAAAAACGAGTGACAACGTTAATCGGCATGTTTTGCAACACCAATGCAGGGTATCCCCTTAAACTCGTAAAAGACTCCTTAACTTAGTAAGTCTACGAGCTTCGTAAAGGAACTTTCAAAATTTGTATGGAGTTCACTTTACGTGCACCTCTTAAGATTATGGGCCAAAATTGATGCCTAAAACGGCGTTCTCATAAGACGATTTTCTAAGCGGTTTTAGAGGCGGTTAGTTGAATCAAAAGTTGGCTAATAGGGAATTTACATGATTCAACTTTCACAGGCGATTAGTTGAACCAAAAGTTGAACGAAAGTAGGCAGCCGACCAACTTCATTGTAAGCGATTAGTTGAAAGGCCGTTCACACCAGGCGATTGTGGCTTTCACCTCAAAGTTGCCTGTAAAATCGCTTCATGTAAACACCGTATAAACCACAGTATATACAGTAATACAACATTTTAAATACTCTTTGGGGGTAAAATCTGATCAGGGTTGTTATTGAGAAGGAGCATGAATTTTGTTGATTCAGAGTTGTATACAATNATACAAAATTACTGCGGTATGAAAGGGAGCAACAACCGTACTATGGCAGAGTGGCACAAGTCATGACTGTGTAATAGTGCCCGAAACTAATTGCAAAAGTGAATAACGTTGCAAATTATTATCTATTATTATAGATACTAGTACAGATTATCATAGTTCAGTGTATAATTTGTTATATTACACCATACATGATAATGAACTGTTAAATGATGGCAACGCTTGTAACTTGTAGATCACTCAAACTTGGGTATGCTTAATGGACT
>NW_016200076.1:0-2571 GCF_001687245.7 Rhagoletis zephyria | reverse complement strand
TATTTTTCGTTCGCCAAACTCTGGTTCTCTTACCCAATTGTTTATTTAACCGATTTTTAATACTAAAGATTTTTTATTTATCCCCCCATTGCATTTTCTGGTATTTGATGGGGGGCTTGGCGGACCTATTGAATATAGTTACTATGAAAAAATTGTTAAATAATTAAATGGGTATTATTATTTGGAATCTCCTGAAGAGAAACAGAGTTTTCCGATCCGAGAGCATACAAATTCCGACTTTACTCCCCCCCCCCCACATGCATTTTTGGACCACCCTAATGTACTTATATAAGCTAGCTTTGTGGCAAGCAATGGTGTGCTTCATGGTGTGCAGTAGGCCGAAAATTACTGCCCCTAACTTCATCAATGGACTATTGTGAAACTCTGCTTTGCTCCTTCATGTCGTACTGCTGTATAGTTTTTGTTGTGTATTTTTTATATTTTTACGGCGGCATTCTTGTTGAATTACTGCCACCTAAAAGTGACGTTTACGTCTTTCTACGACTTCAACTTCTATAGCTCAATTCTTTTTGAAAACGATTTTGGGAAATTTTGGGTCCTTTGATTGAACTCGACTTGCTCTTAAAATGCATCGCTGAAATTGGTAGCATCTCATACGAAAAAATATTTTAATTTGGTTTCGATCAATGAAATTGACTAACAGAAATTATTTATAAATTTAAAACTTGCCGGAAGTGGCTACACATATGTAGCTCCTACTGGCCATCAACTTAAATACAATTAAATTAAATATTTGGCGTTTACACATTTGCTCGTGCTTGGCCGAGCTTCTCCCCCGGTTTGTCGTGTGCGTGTTGATGTTGTCACACAAAAAATAGCGAGCTACAGTTTTACGCCGCCACTGGCCGGAGTTTTCCGATCATATTCGATCTTTGAAATCGGATCAAAAATAGTCATTCAAAAACTCATAAGTCTACAAAATCGCATTTTCTGACCCAAATCGACAGGTCGCGACCTCTAAAGGACCTTTAAAAAATCTATAAAAATAGGTAATAATATTTCTCATAAAAAAAATAAGATTAGGGGGTAGGGTCTTGATATTTGCAATAAAAACATTTTCGATGGGCACCCTATTGTACATACATATGTGCGTATGCACATAAATATTTTTGTTTTTGTAAATATATTAAGGGAGTTCAAGATTTGTAGCATTTTAGATGTTTTTTTATCAGATTTGGCCAGAATGGTTGGTTTGGTTGAAATAAAGTGCGCCAGATAGTTTGACGAATATTTGAAACTATGCTGTGACTGAACTCTTTGAAAGTGATTTTTAATAATTTTTTTTTTCTTGTAGACATTTGGTTAGGGGCTCGGTTGTCGAAAATGCTAAATTACGTTCTGCTAAGAAGGAGCATAGCAATAGGTCCATTCAATATCAAAAAATTGTTACGAATTGTTGCTAACAAAACAGAAAACCAAAAAAAAACACTTTTCATGTNGGCTCAGTAAAGTTAAGCGTAAAAAGTAACAAAAAAATGCTTTCTTAGCACAGCAACAGCAGTTCTTTAGTGCATTTTTTACTTTTTCAAACACTGTTTAGTACTACAGTAGTTTATTTTTTTTTTTTTGCCAAAAGTTTAGCTTTATGTGTCAATGCTATACACTCAAATCTTGGTTACTGATTCTTAAAATTTCTATTATCTTCAACTTTACAGCACTTAACTATAGTTGCTATACATAATACAAATTTTTTTTAGCCCATCGGCAGCCCTACTGAAGTTGTGTTGCTATCCATAATCGTCCGATTAGACGGATAGTCCTTTGAAATACCGCTCGGGGAAATATTATCTCTATTATCGAACGTAACTCTAATCGAAATATGATTTTGAGATCACGGCATTCTATAGCGAGTATGCTTGTTTTATTCGATTCGAAACGAGTAATCACTGCATCACGTCACGTATGCCGCGATTCGGACCCTGATTTCCTTCTGCCAACGAAGTGCAAGTCAAGAAATGTCCGCACTAAGTTTGTTTTCCTACATATAGGTGCCAAGAATTAGCAAAAGTGTGTCGTAAGTTTGTGTAAATTTCTTTATCATACAAATATGCAGAAATAAATAGTTTAGAATTCACGTCACTAATTTCTTTGTTTCGCTCTTTCTGGACGCAATTCTTATTAAATTTTTCTTCTATGTGAAATTTTCTGTTGAGAAAGTAGATGAATACAACTATGACTTTTTTAAAAACGATGACTTCTCACCTTCATCTCCTGTATTCGATTCTAGCATCCTGTCACAGCCATAAGAAGATGCAATCTGATGTTTTATTATTTTTCGCCTACCTAAATATTTCATCACTGCGGGCAGTAGCGTCAAAAGCGAGGGAGGGTACTAACTGTTCAAAAGTTACGTAACACAGTTTCGCAATTAAGTAAGCAAGTTTGTTTTCCTCAACCGTACCAATCAATGCTTGTTGACTTTGCAAATCAAACTTAATTTGCAATGGAATCTTTTCGCTAAACGTGTAGAAGCCGCAAACCAAAAACAGAATACTTTTTTAAAGTGGACACCAAGTGATGAGTAGTCATTGTCAAACAACACGCGGCGCG
>NW_016200074.1:0-2571 GCF_001687245.7 Rhagoletis zephyria | reverse complement strand
GAAATTATGTAGCCGGCATAATTTTCAAGTCCATAAAATAAAATCTTCTTAAAAAAAAAAATTTCTTTTAGTGATCAGGTAGCAAGAATTTGATGAAATGTCATAATTTTATTAAAAGTCAAATGGTTAACAACAACAACGAATGTCATTAAATGAAACTACCTTCTTTNTGAAAAATCGTTTCAGTTTAAACCATGATTGTTAATTCTAAGCCAGAGGAAAGCTGGTCGTTTCAAATTTCACATCGTTTATCATTAGGGGGCACTATCCATTTATGGAAAAGAGTTTAATTTTCTGTAAAGAAAAGTTGAGATCTTAAATCTTTCGTTGACTTAGGCCCTTATTATGATTCACAACTTTCAAGATAGTTGAGTTGTATGTTGTAAATTGGTATTGTGGGACAGAACTCAACACGAACTTTGAAAACGTAGTTGTCTGTTAGTGGTCTAGCACTAGCATCCTCGGGCTCATCGGTAATACATAATTCGAAACTGATTTACATTTTTTTGCTTTTCATTATTTTAATATCATTAAAATAACATAATATTATGAAAAGAACAAAATTTCTATCGAATTTCCGACCTTTTCAATGGCTACAGTCTGAAAACAGTTNGAAACCTAGTCGTCAACCCCACTTTCGAAATTATGTAGCCGGCATAATTTTCAAGTCCATAAAATAAAATCTTCTTAAAAAAAAAAATTTCTTTTAGTGATCAGGTAGCAAGAATTTGATGAAATGTCATAATTTTATTAAAAGTCAAATGGTTAACAACAACAACGAATGTCATTAAATGAAACTACCTTCTTTTTTGTATCATGTATGTTTGTATCAACTTATGACACTACAGGTTCTTTAGTTCGCTCTTTACAAATTGCAATCTAGTTTTTAAAAATTCAAAATGCAAAATCCAATATGGCGTCCGAAATTTCCAAAAATTCAAACCTGAATAACTTTATTTAAAAATGAGAAGACTGATGTTTTGGAAATTACGAAATTCACATAAAATAAAAAAATCTTAAAAAACTGTCGGTTCCTAGATCAAATTGTTTGGGTTGAACATATAGCAGACGGCCCCAACTATCCCTAATTTATAAACATAATTACTGTTATTATTTCATAATTTGATCATAAATTCATTTTAGATATGTTCCCACGTATATAATAAATAAAATTGTGCTAAACAAATATATTGTGTTCCTTAACTGAAAATGACAGTTGATTTAAAAATCGAAAATCGAAATGATGAAAAATCGTTTCAGTTTAAACCATGATTGTTAATTCTAAGCCAGAGGAAAGCTGGTCGTTTCAAATTTCACATCGTTTATCATTAGGGGAAAGAGTTTAATTTTCTGTAAAGAAAAGTTGATATCTTAAATCTTTCGTTGACTTAGGCCCTTATTATGATTCACAACTTTCAAGATAGTTGAGTTGTATGTTGTAAATTGGTATTGTGGGACAGAACTCAACACGAACTTTGAAAACGTAGTTGTCTGTTAGTGGTCTAGCACTAGCATCCTCGGGCTCATCGGTAATACATAATTCGAAACTGATTTACATTTTTTTGCTTTTCATTATTTTAATATCATTAAAATAACATAATATTATGAAAAGAACAAAATTTCTATCGAATTTCCGACCTTTTCAATGGCTACAGTCTGAAAACAGTTGTGAACGGCAATTAGGGTTGCCAGACGTACTGCTTTTGGGAGTAAACGTACTCTTTTTTATTGTAATGTACTCCCTTGTACTCCCAAAAAAATATCTGGAAATGTACTCCTTTCTTAGTTTTGTACTTCTTTTGTACTCCTTTTTCCAGATATTAATATTTTATCATATACAGGGCGTAAAATAATAACTGTTGCACGGGTTTTATTGAAAAATAAAAGGGAACTTTATAGATTTTGCGAAAAAAGTAGTTTATTATTAATTATCCACAGATTTTACTTAAATTTTATTAATAAGTTTTTAAATTTTAACATTCATTTGCGTTTACCAGCGGTAAACACTTTGAGAGAAAAGCTCAAGCGGCACGCAAGTCTTCGTCGGTTACTTTATTACATATTGTCACTGGACACGAATAAAGGCGCGCCCAAAAAATGACGGCGAAAAAAGACGCATAAAAAACTTCAGCGTCAAAGACTCTTAACATACTNAATAAAGGCGCGCCCAAAAAATGACGGCGAAAAAAGACGCATAAAAAACTTCAGCGTCAAAGACTCTTAACATACTTCGCCGTAGTTTTATCATAAGCATCTTTTTTCGCAAAAATTTGATACGCGCCTTTTTCGCCGTCAAAACACTAGCGCGCCTTTACTGGTGTGTAGTAACCATAGGCTAATTTCCTCCATTTGGCTCCGTTATACTCCGTCTTTTGTCCAGCATAAGGCCTCATACTCAGCAATTGAAAAGACTCGGTGACTAGAAGGCCATTCATTCGACCAACCCTATACCTATACAGTTTTTTTTTTACAAAATCTAAGAAAATAAATAATATAAAAAAAAACTTTTTAATATACAACGCTTTTATAAATGGACTAAAAAGTAGAAAATAATACTTCTCAGTCCCATAG
>NW_016200073.1:0-2571 GCF_001687245.7 Rhagoletis zephyria | reverse complement strand
TTTTTCGAAATCTAAAGATTAAAAAATTTGGAGTAGTTAAATTTTTTTTTAAGTAATCGCGTATTTACTGTACTCTGCTGCCGCGGTACTGTCCACCAAAGTCGACAATTATATATTAATCAATTCTGATGAATAAAACTTACACTTTCATGTATAAAATAATTATATTTCTTCAACGATACCAAATCCAATGGAGTTTTACTCCGTGTTAACTCCATCTGAAGAAAACGTCTTCACAGGTTGAACCACATCATGATAATGACCTTTTATTTCTTCAAATAATGACTCACACTATTAAACGGCTGTTTATTCAAAATTCGTCAGTATCAACATCAAACTTCATCACTCCAGCCAAAGGGCTGTCTACAATTCTCAAGAAAAAGCTCAAGAAATATTTTTCATAATTTCTGTTGCTTGAAAAAAAAAATACTTTGCTGTTGCTGTAATTTTCCTGAAGAAATAAATTTTTTCTTGAGAGCTGCATGCTGATTTCAGAAATTTTATTAGAAGATTTTTTTTCTATTTTTTGTGCGTCATTTTAATAAATAGATTAAATTTACTTATTTTTACAGAGAAGTGTAGAGGACATAATACTCTACAATTGTGTTCGGAAAGAAAACCAACTAAGTGTATAATGGGATGATAATGTCAGCGGAAATGCTAGTATTTAGGAAACGGACATGCATCGGTACTGCCATTTTAACTAGCTTTTGTAATGTGGAATCGAGTGAGTTAGCTCTGTTGATATGCAATCAAGAAAACTCGATTTTAACTAGGTTTAATGCACGGCCAAAGAAGACGTTGTTATCCGCTCGAAGTAAGATTTCAAACTAGGGCGTGGAACAAACACTTCCAATTAAAAACCTAAGTAATTTTCCCTTTTTAAAGTTGCAATACAGCTTTTTGAATTTAACCGTCCAGTTTTTACTGTTTTTGTAGCGAAAAATTATCCGATTTTCTTCAGCGGAATCGCAATTGCAATTTGACCACAAATACCGCCTGAAGGTTGTTAATGCTGCTGCATACTTCCTTCATCCATGTTCTTCAAGCTGCGATGTGGGACACACAACAAACCGACACTCGAGGCCAATTGAGGATATATGTATGTACGAGCGTATGCAGGCAGATTTACAGCCTCAGTCACATATGTATGTATGTGGGTATGTACATATGTATGTAAGTAAGTAAGCACGCTTATGACATCATGAACTTTAAGCAATAGGATCGACCAGCGGTCCATCACGGCATCGTGCATTGCATGGGAGAGCCACCCAGCATTCCGTTGCGCAGGTTTTGTGTTCCCTTTAACATTTCACCATTTCACCATTTCTCCACTACATCGCATTTCTTTCATTTTTTATCACCTTCACTACCGTTTTTATGAGTTTTATTGTTATATTGTGGTGTGGGTATTACAAATTTTCTGGTGAAATGGCAACTTTTGCTATAAAAAGTAAAATTTTATTATGATTTAAATCAACACAGAATTGCAGACCCTCGAAAAGCGTTGCTACACGTTGTGCTTGGCGCGGCTGTGGTTGTGGCTGAGGCTCTTATTGTTGTTGTCTTCATGGCTGTGGTTGTGTTAAATAACCGCTTTATTTATTTGTTTGTTTGGCTGTTTATTTTGTTCTACACTTCACTTAACTGCTTTTGGCATGTTGGGCGTCTCCGATTGCTGCTGGTTCTTCTTCTTCTTTTGGCCCAAATTTTCATTTTCGCTGTGGGAATACCATCCATAATGGAGATGAAGCCGTGTTGGCGCAAACTCGCCTACATACATTCATGAGTAGGTATGTGTGTGTGTGCGTAAGAATATATGCGAGTTTGTATGAATGTATTTATTCATCAGCACACAGCTCCCCTGCTGCACCTACCTCAGTTGTATTTTGTTAGTGGCGTGGTGTATTATTGAGACGATCTGCCTGTTAGTTGGTGATGCGGTTGGCTACGCTTTGCTGGTTATGTTGCCTCCAACTCGCCTCTTAAAAAAAGTTCCTTTCACTCGGTGCGTCTTCATGTGTTGACACTGCCTCACCACTGCCACTTATTTACCTACCAATTTAGAATGAAATGGAAAAGTATTCATGCATTTTTTCTTTTGCTGCTTCTGCCCGCTTCGCCGCAGACCTAAATAAGCAGTCGTATTCTTAATTTACCGTTTGCGGTGGGTGTATGAAGTTTTTTTTTTGTTTGGTAAGTAAGCAGTATGGCCGGTAACGAGCTGATTTCATAATATTTCGTAAGTGAATACGTATATACCTACATATGTATGGTATATGCGAGAAGGAGCGCAAGAAATTTGGGTCAGTGATTTAATATTTTTTGTCAACAAGAGGCACTGAGCAATTGCGTTACTGAATTTGTCATCTTACTGGCGTGATGTCACACATAGAAAGAGATTTGAGCAAATAAAGCGAAATTTCAGTTAAGGAAGTTCGTTACTTAAGTCTTTTGTTTTTATTTTGAATTTTATATATAGACGAGAGTTTCATCGAATATTTACGTCGAATGGAAATTTCAATCAGACTTATCATGAGTTTCATTTTCCCCGAACCGGTTCACTTTTCA
>NW_016200072.1:0-2571 GCF_001687245.7 Rhagoletis zephyria | reverse complement strand
TGTTGCATTTGACTGATGTCACATTCCGGTATATTCTGTTCTGGCACACAAAGCAGATGGTGTGGGCAACCAGTAGCTGCTGGTTGGCTCGCGTTCGCGAGTAGGACCGGCCGGTCNTTTGCGTCTGGCGCTTTGCTGGCATAGTTATAAATGTCACGCAAAACTACAAAGTTGTATCTGGCATCAGCTTAAACGTCTAGAAGCCCTGATACCAAAATTATACGGTATTCGCATGTGGCGATGTTACTGCCCGTCTCCACATGATAAAGTTTATATCTTGATACATATGTTAGAATCTAAATAGCCAATGGAGACCGCTCATTTCTCTTCAAGAGCAATATATATCAAAGCTTATATCTTGCCCTCTATTGCCGGCAATTTGGTAGTTTGACAACTAAATGTTCATTTGAATGAAAACTTCGTGGCGGCAACATTATTGATATTTTAATATAAAAGCAAATATTGAACTGTTTTCGGTTAAAATATTTGTTATTATGTAATTGGATGTAAAATAGCTTATTTTCTAAATTTTTAACTGATTAAATCAGGCAAATATGCGTTTCAGAAGCTATCTCACAGATGCTTATATCAAGATACAAAAAGCCCACACAAATATTGGCACTGATATAATTTATATCTAGCGAACAAAATGACAGCTGGACAGAAATAAATTTTATCCTATGGAGACGGCAAAATGAGGCATTTGGTTGGATCAAAAGATGGCTGGGAAAGTTCATTGGAAGCGATTTGTTGAAAGTCCGTTCACACCAGGCGATTGTTGCTTTCAACTAAAACGTGCCTGAAAATCGCAGCATGCGAACGCCGTATTACTTGATATCGAACGAAAAGTATCGAATATGTAGTTGTATTTCTCGTATCATTTCTAGTGATGTGCCGAGTCGGCTATTTTTGGTACTCGAGTATTTTGGTACTCATTAAAAAAAGAATCGAGTCAGGATTCGAGTCAGATACTCGGATCAAGTATTCGAGTTCAGAGCTCGGTATTCGAATACGTTATAGATTCGACTGCTGAACATGCACCCAACCGAAATGCCGACTTTTTATTTAACATGATATTATTATTAACTCCAAGATAGNTTTTTTTTAACGCTAAACCGCCATTTATATATCAAAAATACCTGATTCGGTGTTTGATAATTATAAGTACTCGAGACCCGTACTCGAGTCTGTGTATGCGAATACTATAATTTGCTTACTCGAGTACGTGAGTACTTCTAAAATACTCGAGTCAGAACTCGAGTCGACTCGACTCGGCACATCACTAATCATTTCTAACCTATCTACATTTGTACACTTTATCTACAAAACTGCAAGTAGGCGTTGTTTTAATTTGTAAACAATCCATTTAAATATATCAACTATGTGTAAATGTTTGGCAGGCAACGTAGCGTGCTGGTAAGTCAATATACACATACATCAACTAAGCAGTTAACCCAACTAACAATCTGAAGTGCCTGCTTAAATAGGGCTGCCAGATATCTCTGTTGCCAAACCGGTACACTTTAGGGAGGACCTCGATCCCTTCTAGGGAATTTACATGATTCAACTTTCACAGGCGATTAGTTGAACCAAAAGTTGAACGAAAGTAGGCAGCCGACCAACTTCATTGTAAGCGATTAGTTGAAAGGCCGTTTACACCAGGCGATTGTTGCTTTCAACTAAAAATCGCCTCATGTAAATTCCCTATTCCCTTTCATTTCGACGTGCGAAAGGATGTAGTGAAATTTTATTTGGGTTGGCTTTCCTTTATGGCCGTTCGTTAAAGGGGCGGTGGGCGAAAGGTAAGTGGGCGTGGCACCTCTAACCCACCGTTTTGGAGAGGGAATTAACCGCCATTGACAAAAATGCAACCCCCGACCACCTAGGTCCCCTATGGTTCCCTAGGGACCCCTTAGAAAAGTCGCCAAAAATCACAATTTTCATTTGCGTTTATACGCTTGATAACTGTTAAATATTCATATTTGCACAATTCATTTTTATATACACATTTTTATACACAAGACATTTTTATAAAACACGCAGTAATCAAAATAGACATCACTGGGGCGGCAGCCCCAGGTTTACCACACAAAAGGAATTCTAATTACCTCATCTTTTCCCAAGGTTACATCACCGCCCCAGTTAGATCACACAGAAAGGAGAATTCTACGTAGTAAGGGTTATAATCCCTAAGCGCGGCCGAAGGCCGCCTACGCAGAAAGGAATTCTACGAAAAAATACTGTGGACGCAAGTAAAAATTGCGATTTTTGGCCATTTTTCTAAGGGGTCCGTAGGGAACCACAGGGGGCCTAGCTAGTCGGGGGTTGCATTTTTGTCAATGGCGGTTCATGCCCTCTCCAAAAAGGTCGGTTGGAGGTGCCACGCCCACTCCCCCTTCGCCCACCACACCTTTAACGAACGGCCATAATGGAAAGTGGTAATCAACTATTACCACCTCCGCATGGTTGTAAGCCATGCAGAGTCCGCAGAAGACTCCGGAAGCAGTGTCCGGAGGATGCATCAGACTAGACCGAGCATACTTTGAAGTGCCATCTTATTGAAACTTAAGA
>NW_016200071.1:0-2571 GCF_001687245.7 Rhagoletis zephyria | reverse complement strand
ATAAAGGGTAGGTATTGGTGTTAATGCTGGTCGTCTACTTTTTCAAACTCGGCACTGTCAACTTTATTTTACTAAAATTTCTTTCTAAGAAATCCAGTTAAAAAGCTTGCAATTTTATGAGTGTCTGTTGATTTTTTTTTTTTAATATAGCACAAAATTTGAAACTTGGATTTATTCGGTTTTTGTTAAAGAATAAATAAGTTTGGCTAAAATCGAAGAACGCTTACTACATGCGCTATCTGCGTATATGGGGACGCGACACTATGTGTCGTACGCATGGTTGATGATACTCCGATAAAAAGATTCTTCGACTCGGTACCCATGGGAACACAATGAAAGTAAGGGCGCCCACGAATAAAAGCACAGTTACTCACGGACGTAAAAACGGAGAACGTGTCAGCTGACATGATCTATCTTATGGGATATACGTATTAGCAAAAACTCATCGCCACATGACCGTGATGTAGACGTTCCTTCTCTCTTTTTATATCATCAGCAATCTTGATCAGGCCGATTCTTAACAGAAACTCCTAGGAGTTTTTTCTCTTTTCCCTTTCCTCCTATCATGAATAAAAATTCCCTGAGGATTTTTTATATTAAATGGCGGCGAATGGCGGAGTTCGAATTTTCTCCCCCCAAATTTTCGGGGAAAATGCTACTCCCTGGGAGTTAATTATCGGGAGAAACAAATTCCCGGAGAACAAACTCCCTGGGAGTATTCAGAATTGGGCTGGATATATTTCTACGCACTTCTACGCAGATCGTTTCTGTAACTCTTCTCTACTGGTAGAGAATACACGTCATTCTCTAATACTCATTAGCAGTAGAGAACAGGGCGGCGAATTCATATCTCAATTCGCCTTGGTAGGGAATTGTTACAGAAACAAGCAAGGCGAATTTATACAAGGTGGTGTTGTAAAATCGGCTGATTTCTTCGCTTTACCTGTATTTTGTTTTTGCTTGTACTGATTTGACAGCACACCCATCAAAAGCAAAAAACAAAATACATGTAAACTTTGGAGCGAGTTGAGATTTGACATAACACCCAAAATACAAAATACATGTGGTTGTCGTCTAAATTCGCCAGTAACACCACCTTGTATAAATTCGCCTTGGAAACAAGCTACAGCTCAAGGCGAATTTAATTAGGTGGTGTTAAGCAGTGTTTGCATTATTCAACTTTGCGTTCAACAATTGCGTTCAACTCAACGCAGGGTTGCACGAAAAAAAAGTTGAAT
Source organism: Rhagoletis zephyria (assembly GCF_001687245.7). Taxonomy (NCBI): domain Eukaryota; kingdom Metazoa; phylum Arthropoda; class Insecta; order Diptera; family Tephritidae; genus Rhagoletis; species Rhagoletis zephyria. The sequence continues at coordinate 1,333 of NW_016200071.1, read as the reverse complement.
GGCTAAATGTTGGCTGGCGACCAACTTTGTTGAAAGCGATTAGTTGAAAGGCCATTCAACCAAAAGTTGAATGCAAAGTTGAACAATGCAAACACCTTTTTATGGCGAATANTGAAAGTGATTAGTTGAAAGGCCATTCAACCAAAAGTTGAATGCAAAGTTGAACAATGCAAACACCTTTTTATGACAAGACAGCAAGCTACAAGTAAAGTGAGCAGAGAAGCGAGTTGCAAATAAGCAAGATATAAGTTTAATTGTGTTACCAAGTTTAGTTAAGCGCTGTTATTGCTTTAACAAGTATTGTAAAGTGTTTTTAATGTAGTAGCGAGTATTGTAAATTGTTTGTTGTACAATAAAGTTAATTGTACTACAATTTGGTCATCGATTGCATTTATTTAACAATCCAGCGATACGAACCGAGAGATTTGGGAAATCCGGACGAGTTTTCAAGGATAATCGTAACAATTGGTGTCAGAAGTGGGATTGTTAAATAAATCCCGAAGGAGAAACTACTAAAAATGGCGAAAATTCAGGACTTGAAAATTGAGGAGCTGAAACAGGAGTTGGAAAAGCGTAATTTGGCCACCTCCGGAAGAAAAGTGGAATTGTTATCCCGGTTGCGAGAGGCTATGGAAGCTGAAGGCATCGACGTGGACAAATACGACTTCCAAGGTAAACCCGACGATACATCCGTAAAGGACGAACAGAAGAATGAGGCTGCATGTTCGTCGAAGGATGTGTAACAGACATCCGGGAAGGTTGAAGAACAGCAAAAGGCTCCTTCGTCATCAACAGTTATGGAAATGAACACGTTATTGGCTGCCATGTCACAGATGATGCAAGCAAAGGATACACGCATGTCAGAGATGTCATCACAGCTGTCAACTCAGATGCAAACACAGTCGTCAGATGTTTCATCGCAGATACAAGCGCTGGAGACACGTATATCGGCAGCGGTATCAGCACAGATGTCATCCCAACTGGAAGAACAGGATGCAAAGATTGTACAAATACAGGAAAAAATCGAAGAGAGACAGGACAAAGTCGAGGCTAAGATGGGCGAGTTAGAAGGTCGACTCAGAGACTTGCAGTTGAATCGTCCAGCCGCTTCGACGAACGCTCCCAAGGTAAAAACTCCATCCTTTGACGGCACGACTCCTTTCCAGGTCTTTAAGCTGCAGTTCGAGAAGACAGTTACAGCAAATCGTTGGAGCATGGAGGATAAATCCGCTGCTCTATTCGTGGTATTAAAAGGACCTGCAGCGGAAATCTTGCAGACAATTACTGACTGTGAAAGGAACAATTACGATGCATTAATGGGTGCAGTGGAAAG
>NW_016200070.1:0-2571 GCF_001687245.7 Rhagoletis zephyria | reverse complement strand
AATGAAAGAGATGTTGAAAACGAAAAAAAGAATTCATTTGACATGAAACACGAGAAATACGGAACACAAAAATTTGGATTCAAAGTGAACTTGAGCCATCTGCACTTGGAAGTGAATTTCAGAACCTGCCTGAACAACTGTACTTGTTCGAATATTTTGTGCAAGAACTGTGTAATAACAAAAAATCTGGTAGCAATTGAAAACTCAACAAGCTTTTACAGTGTGGCAGAGTTGTTCTTCATTTTATTTTGTTGGCCTTTTTTGGAAAAGGATTTCTGCAAATATGAGTAAGACCCAATTTACACGACGACTTTTCACCCTGCGTTTTTTGCACGTTCCCTTTTAAAAAGTCTTTCTCTTTCTTCCGTTCGCCGTTCTTTTCTTTGCGGCGTTTCGTGCGTTGTTTTGACATTTCAGTGTCAAATTTTATTTGGTCAACTCTTTCGTCCTCATTTTTAAAGCGGAGCGAATCGCGAACTCAAAGCAAAAATACGAAAAAGTGAACTCGATAAAAGCGAAACGTCAAAAAAACCCCTCGATTTCGCTCACCGTGCGTGCTTGCCTACCCGGCTGATTTCGCTACACTTCTTGCCTACAAGCTCGACACGCATGACTTTCCACCCAGGATGAAAAGTCATCGTGTAAATTGGCTCTAAATATTTTTGACAACGAATATAGATATTTTAGAATAATAATAATTAAACATCAAATTCCATACTCTTTTACTAAGAAACATAAGACCAAATGTGCTGACAATGAATCTGTGTGATTTGTAAAAGGCGAACCTACTGTAAAATGCAAAAAGTTGTAATGAAGTCGAAATCCCGAAAAATCTCGAGATCCCGGGATTCGAATTTTTACATTCCGAAATCCCAGGATTGTTAAAATGCTTCGGGACTGAATGCCCTAGTATGTATGTATGTATGTATGCAGCCAACTATAGAATCACTAGCCACAGCTAGTCTCATTCACCGTCTGTTGCTCCTACGCCGATTTGATGAATTGTTGCATTGAATTGTTGCTGTTATTGCTACGTCAATTGTTGCACTGGTTTTTGTATGTTTAGAGGAGGCTGTGCAGCTGAAGTTGCCGCCACCGTTTTTGATTGTGCTGTAAACATGTGTAAATCATGTCCGTCCGTCCGTCCGTCGTATGTCTGTCTGTCTGTCGGCTGTTGGAATGCCGGTACTATCAATGTTAGCTGCCATCGCCGCCAGCGATATCAACGTGTGTGACGTACGATGTCGATGATGGCTGGAAATTGGGGTGATCTTTCATTGTTTACTTGATGTGGCAGGAAAAATTTTGGTAAGAAGAAATATGTATTGGCATTAGCAGCCTTGAATGAGGTGAATTGCTAGTAGAAGTGTGGGCGAGGGGGATATTATGAAAATGAAAGTGATTTCTTTTTTTTTAGCATAAAAGTAAAATAAAATGAACTTTTAGTACTTTGATGATATATTGCTGTGAATCGCGTGCCTTGGCAGAGGAGAACATGTGTACATACATACATATGTTCTATGTAGTATTTTCATGGCGGAGAAAAAAATGTGTCGCTTTGAAAATATACAAATGTGCACAGGCATGCATGTTCCCAAAAAACATTGTTGGGCTTGGTTAACAATTCGAAAATGATTGGAAAACCAATCTTGTTTTCGAGTCTCACCTTCGATAAAGAATGTGGAAGAGGTTAGTATTTGATTCGAAAACTAGGCCATTCCATCCAGCAAAACGGCACCTTCGTTATCCAATGTATTTTCCCTTCGTTATTAATTCGAAATCCAACCCATTATCGAATTGAAATTTTAATGAGATTTTCTTATATCTTCCATCGACAACGAGCCGGATGTAACTTTATTCCTTGTTACTATGGTTTTCATCTTTTTCGAACCCATCTCGAATTTATTTCTATGAATGCTGGAAAACTAAGGTTGGATATGAGTTCGCTCTCAGTTCGATATGCATATTGGGTATCGAAGGCAATTTTCGAACGTTCGCCACAATGTTTGTTGGGTTGGTATACATACATACATACATACATGTGTAGATTATGCCAAATACATTTTTTTTTGGCTCCCTCATCGGTTCTCAATTACCAAAAAAAAAAAAACAAAATTGGCAAAATTTCAGCCCTCTATCTTCATTTTTCAGTTAACACTCGAAAAAGATAAAAATTTTCAACGAAGAAATATCTCCACTATAGAGTTTTTTATAAACAATTAAATATAGCAAATAAATAAAAATATCTTGTTGCCCATTCAATTTGCTAGGACGTACCGCGTTGATTCTTGGCAATTTTTTTTTTGTCTTAATATTAACCTTAATCTCAATATCATTCTCAATCTTAATCTTAAACTTAATCTCAGTCTTAATCTTAACCTTAACCTTAATCTTAAGCCTAATTTTAATCTTAATCTTCGTCTTAATCTTAATCTTAATCCTGATCTTTATTATAATCTTCATCCTAATCGTATCCAACCGCCCCAGCCAATCTGCCTTATCCAGATATCCCGTAATAGCCGGAAACCTGGCACAGCATTACTGACTTTTTCTTCCTAGTAGGTAGCTTTC
>NW_016200069.1:1140-2571 GCF_001687245.7 Rhagoletis zephyria | reverse complement strand
CCTCGCCTAATCAGAGCTTGGATTTGATTAATGGTAAGTGGGGTGGGGGGTGGGGTTTATTATTGGTAAACTGAATTTGACTATTTTTTACCCTTTTCCTTTCCACCTAGACCCAGCCCTGGACTACCGCCTGAACACGCTGATGGCGAAGCTGGAGCGGCGGATGCGCTCCCCGGTTTCCGCCGGCCTGCTGCAGCAGTCGATTCGCGAGCTCCTGGCCGCCATGTCCGTCATCAGCCGCTCCCTCAGCGAGGACGACCTCCTCAACTTTGCCGCCCTCATGAGCCGCATCAGCAGCTTCAGCAGCAAGACGCAGCAGACGCTGTCGGACATTGCCAAGCTGATAGCGGAGGACCACCTCCTGCCGGAGATGAGCGGCCTGGCGGAGGGAGGTGTGGGCGGTGGCCTGGGCAGCTCGGGTGGCCAGGACAGCTCGTCCATCGACGACTTCTTCAGCCGCTGTCCGATGGTGGCGGAGGCGATCGCCGTCCTCCTCGCCCACCTCAAGTTCGACTTTGTGGCGCCGGACTCGGCGGCGGCCTTTCCCTTTAACCAGTCGCCGCACCACCACTTCCTGTTGGCGATGAACAACAGCTGTGAGGGCTGCGAGGAGGACAGCAGCGAGGATAGCAATGACAGCGGCGGCGGCGGCGTGGGCGTTGCCAGCAGCACCGCTGGCGGAAGTTTATTAGGCACCGGAAACGGCGGTCCTCATTGGAAGATGGCCGAGGCGCTGCAGTCGAACATCAACCCCCTCTTCATCAGCCTGCTGGCCAGCCGCACCGGCCTCAACTTTGTGGTGGGCACTGTGGCGCGGGTGGTGGCCGGCCGGTACCGCTTCTGCCGGGACCTCTTCCTCTTTCAGTACTTCCTCAACAAGTTTCGCCTCAACCTGCGCGCCGACTGCATGACGAAGATTACGGCCATTGAGGCGGACACCATACCCAATACGACGCAGCTGCTCTTCTCGCTGGACTACCTGAACTGGGCGGCCAGCACGCCGATGGTCAATCCGGGGCTGTGGTGGAGTGCGCTTACCGGTGGTGAAAGCCAATCATCAACTTCTTCTAATACCACCACCACCACGATCGTCACTGCGGCCAGCGGAGGAGCGCACAGTCCGCCGAAGAGCAGTCTGACGACGGTGAAGCATTCGATGGTTTCCGGTGGTGGAAGTTCATCCATTGGCGGCGGAAGCTCCGCTGCAGCCCTGTCAGCCCTCGAGAACACCGAGCTCCTCTCGGTGCTGGAGCTGCGCGAGTACATTGACCTCAATCGACTGGGCATCCTCTCGCACAGCACCACCTTCTACGACGCCTATCCNCCACGATCGTCACTGCGGCCAGCGGAGCGCACAGTCCGCCGAAGAGCAGTCTGACGACGGTGAAGCACCACTCGATGGTTCCTGGAGGCGGCGGAAGCTCATCCATT
>NW_016200069.1:0-990 GCF_001687245.7 Rhagoletis zephyria | reverse complement strand
CTCCTCTCGGTGCTGGAGCTGCGCGAGTACATTGACCTCAATCGACTGGGCATCCTCTCGCACAGCACCACCTTCTACGACGCCTATCCGCAGTGCACGGTGCTGCACTTCTTCATCGCCTTCAGCGGCGGCATTCTCACCCGGCGGCTGCTGTCGTACAAGCTGGCGACGCAGTACGGCGGCGACCTGGGCGCCATCTTGGCCGGCGGTGGGNCCTCACCCGGCGGCTGCTGTCGTACAAGCTGGCGACGCAGTACGGCGGCGACCTGGGCGCCATCCTGGCCGGCGGTGGCGGTGGCGGAGGGGATGATAGTGAAAGCGGTGGTGGTAATAACAACGACATTTGGCGCCTCATCGTCACCANAAGCTGGCGACGCAGTACGGCGGCGACCTGGGCGCCATCTTGGCCGGCGGTGGGGATGATAGTGAAAGCGGTGCTGGAAGCGGCGGCAGCGACATTTGGCGCCTCATCGTCACCAGCTACCTCTCCTCGGTGGGGCAGCTGCTGTGGCCGCTCGCTGAGGGGCAGCTGAAGCTGGCGGAGTTCCTCCTCGGCGTCGGCCAGTACGACCTGCTGGAGCGCCTGAACCAGCGCCTGCACTGGTGCATGGAGCAGTCCTTCTCGCGGACCTTCCTCAAGGGCGTCGTCTCGCTGGTGACCGGCGAGGGGCAGAAGGCGATTCGCCACCTGGAGCAGGCGCTGCACGGCGTCGACCACGAGGCCTTTCTGGCGAAGATCTTCGCCAAACGGGTAAGACCACCGATGATTTGATTTGTGTTTTATTTCAACTTTTCTAACCTCTTTTTCCTCCTCTTTTCAGGCCGCTCGCAAGGCGCCGGAGATTCGAAGCTTTGAGCCGCAGAGCCGTGGCTCTGAAACAGGCGGCGATGACCTGCTGGCAAAGGGAGCGAACAGTGATGAAGATCAGGAAGAAGAGGAAGACGTTCAGCCGAACGCCCGCACCGTCTACCGCTACTACAACAAGCTGA
>NW_016200068.1:0-2572 GCF_001687245.7 Rhagoletis zephyria | reverse complement strand
GACGTTGTAGTGCAGGCCGCGGAAGAGGCCGCTGAAGCCGTCGGTGCGGGCAATGTGGCCGAGGTAGGCGAAGAGGCCGGGCAGCTGCAGCATCGGCCGCCCGGTCAGCAGGCTAGTGGTCGGCTTGCCGGGCAGCGGCTCGTAGCCGAGCCGGACCAGGGTGGCCATCAGCTGGCCCGGGTGGCGGACCAGGGTGCCCAGCGTGGCCTGCAGGAGGTGGTCCACGCTGAAGGCGGAGAGATGGGCCGACCAGGGGATCACTGGGACGTCGAGGACGTTGATGACGGTGTTTTTGGCGGTAGTGGCGGTGGTGTCATTCTGGTCCATCACCACCACATTCTGATCATCATCCTCATTCTCAATCAGCTCCAGCTGACGACGACGGTGACGGCGGCGGCACTGCAGCTCGGGAAGAAAGAGGTCCACCTCCCAGGAATCAGCAAGAGACCAGGATGGAACGGTTGTAGTTGGTGGCTGTTGTCCTCGAGCATCCTCAAAGAGCTCGGTTGCAGTGTTCGCGTGCTCGTTCGCCACCACAGCCAAAGCAGTGTCCTCAAGGTCGTGGTCGCCTCCAGTCTGATCAATGATGGAAGCCTGTTGCTCCATTTCTGCCTAGCTGATGGAAACCTGCAATCAACCAAAAAGAAACAGTCAATCAAAAAACAACAAAACAAACAACTCGGGACTAGTGATGAATGGAGCAAACCAGAACCGGTGGCCATTTTTATACAAACACAACAGCAAAATCTTTTGAGTTCTAAATCTTTCTGACTCTCAACAATTACCTGTTTCGGTAGCATCGTCTTCAAAGAAGAACTCTTGAAAACGTTTTCAGATTGGGTTCCGCCTTACCAGAACGCCCGNCTTCGGTAGCATCGACTCAGAAGAAGAACTCTTGAAAACGTTTTCAGATTGGGTTCCGCCTTACCAGAACGCCCCCGCAGGGTACGTTGTCTGCGAGTGGTCGTCACGAGCTGTTTTTGGCGCAAAACGTTGCCAGTCGGCTGTTCAGTTTCGTTTTGTCTGCCGTTGACGCAAGTCGCTCACTCCGTTTTTAACGTTTCATTTGCTCGCTCGCTCTCGTCCTCGCCACCGTCGACATCCTCATCACATTTCATCACCGTCTTCCCGTCCTCGTCTAGTCTTCAACGATTCTCAGCTCAGCTCATCACCTTCCCAAGCAATGGCCGCCGACGCTGCTGNTCCTCGCCACCGTCGACATCCTCATCACATTTCATCACCGTCTTCCCGTCCTCGTCTAGTCTTCAACGATTCTCAGCTCAGCTCATCACCTTCCCAAGCAATGGCCGCCGACGCTGCTGCAAAGAAAACGATGAAGGAGATGGCCTTGGAGGCACTGGACACGCTCGGCCGCAGTCGCAAGGGCGTCTCTGTGGTGAAGCTAAAGAACTACATTACCGGGAAGTGGGCCGTGGACATGGCTCGAAACAAGCACCTGCTCAACAAGTTTCTCCTCGATTCGGAGGCCAGCGGACTGGTGGTTCATGTGACGGGCATTGGCTGCTCGGGCTCGATTCGCCTGGGCACTGAGGGGCGAAAGTTGCTGGATCTGAAGAAGAAGAGGAAGGCCCCAGCAAAGCCCAAGGCTGCCACAGGAGCCGCTGCTGCTGCCAGGAAGCCAATAGATGCAGCCCAGAAGGCCGTAAGCAAACCGTCTGCTTCTGAAGAAGAAGATGAAGAAGACTCGAGTAGTGACGATAACGAAGAGGACGACGAAGAGGAAGAAGACGAGGAAGATGACGACGAGGAGGAGAATGTCCCTCCTGTAGTCGTTGTCGAAAAGAAGAAGGCTGCCGCTACTAAAGCAGCTCCCAAAGCCGCAGCTCCCCCAAAGGCACCGAGAGCCAAGAAGGCGGCCGCTGCTCCTAAGGCTGCTGCAGCTCCCAAAAAGCCAGCCGCTGCGAAGAAGGCAGCTCCTGCAAAGAAGGCGGCCCCTGCAAAGAAGTGAATCTCCCCACTCTTTACACTATTTCCCTCTATTCCCTTCTCATCACTTCTTTCATTTCAGCTTGTTCCATTATTCAATTTCTTCCCAACTCTCTCCGTGCCTTCTAAAAGAGCACTTCTCTTTTTCCCTACTTAATTTTACTCCCTAATCCTTTCTTCTTCCTTGACACAGGCCCGCTCTTTCCTCTTTTCAGTAATTATACTTTAAATAAAACTTTGCATAGTTCACATTTCTAAAACATCTTTGAACTTGACTCCCAGTTCTTTTTTTCGGCCACGTGGCATCGAAATTCTCAAGTGCGTGAAACTGCACTTGGAAAATGTTGTGGTGGCGCTCTTTTTCTTTTGTGTTGCATCTGATAACTGTTGAGTTTGATGAGAGGGCGCTGCTGTGCTCAGGCTTTGATCTACAAAAGGGAGCGCCCACCGCCGCCGGCTCTTCACTTTCTCTCTGTGCCTCATTGACTCAACATCCCCAATTTGCGTCATCTCGCTCACCGCCTCCGAGCTCTTCCTCATCTCCACTTTGCTCAATCCTTTTCACCGCCAAAAATGGCCGTCAAGTCTTCTAGTGCTGACACCACCACCGCAGCCGCCAAGAAGA
>NW_016200067.1:0-2572 GCF_001687245.7 Rhagoletis zephyria | reverse complement strand
TTGTTCACATAACGGTTGTTTGTAACAGGCAAAACGAATCGAGATAGATATAGACAAATGTATACATAAATGATCAGAATGAATAGAGAAATCGATTAAGCGGTGACTGTCTGTCCGTCCGTCCGTCTGTGCACACGATAACTCGAGTAAAAATTGAGATATCTTAACGAAACTTGGTACATGGACTTCTTTTGGGCATAGGACGGATGGTATTGAAAATGGGCGAAATCGGACAATAACCACGCCTACCTCCCATATAACGGTAATTTTCAGAAATACGCAAAGTGCGATATTTTAGTAACTACCGAAGATAATTCACTAAAAATTGACATTTGCAATGAGTTTTAGACGAAAAATAAGAATATTAAAAAATTTTGGCAAATGGGCGTGGCTACGCCCATTTTCAAAAAAATGTTAATATTCTTATTTTTCGTCTAAAATTTATTATAAATATCAATTTTGAGTGAACTATCTTCAGTAGTTACTAAAATATCGCAGTTTTCGTATTTCTGAAAATTACCGTTATATGGGAGGAGTTATAATACCCTTGTGCACAAGTGCGCTCGGGTATAAAAATATACATGTTTGAATACTCCTTTTGAAACAAGGTGATATCTGTGAAGACAAGCATCCTTTAGTGCATTTATGTATACATACATACATATGTATGTGCGTGCATAACGGTATGCTTCGCTGTACACACAAATCAATTACTCATTCAAGTGCTTGTTAGTCGTTTTACTTAACTACATACAAATGTAACGTTTTTGTAAGACTGAAGCTCGAAACATTGTTGCTTGTGTGAGACTTTTGTTGGTGGCTTTGCTCCAATGCCACGAGAAATGTGGTTTTTACGACTTGCTAATGTTGTCGAATGATCTTGCATAAATGATTTTTATGTAAATGGATATGTCTACATAAGAGTATGTAGACTTTTTGAGCTTCATCAAATTTCTTGGCATTTGAATACTAAAAAACGTATTGCCTTGTAAGCCTTTCGCAAGGTTATCGAATATCACATGTCAGCAGAAAAAATTACTTGGCTATATTAAATCATTGTAGTCCTGGGGATGTCTATAAATACAGGTTTGCTCATGATTCAATTATTAAAGGTTTTGTAAGTATCTTTTTTTTTAAATTTGAAGAATTGAATCACATCAATGAGGCTCCACTTTAATTATTGCTTTCATTATTTTATTGAATCCAGCTTATTTACATCGAATATAACCTCTGATTGTTATTAAAAATAAATATTTGTATGTACGTATATACCAAAGTTGCGTACGTCAGACCGCGTAAAACTACAGAATTTATGGTCCACTTTGAGCTGTTTTTCTGTTATTGTTTTTTTTTCTTACCTTGTAAATTCTTTGCGGCACGATTTATGGGTNGTATATGTACAAATTATTTGTTTATGGGAGAATTATATAATTTTAATAAAAGATACGCCATAAAAAAATATTTGATGCTTACATTTCTTTCGCGGTTATGGCTCGATTTCTTCTAATATACGGTGTTTGCAAGAGGCGATTCGAATTTCGAAGGCCAAATTGAAGAAGGTAAAATTAATGGCAGGCAGTGCCGAATTTCCATAAGTACTGTTGGTGGCTCTCATAGAAGCCAAATATCCTTTCGTGATTTTGGAGAAAAACGAATGAATGAAGAAGACTGAATTGTGTCGTTATTGCAGAGGACCATCGACATGTAGAAAAAAAATTTGTGTTTTTATGTTACAGATTAATTCAATCTTTTGTATACATTTTAGCTGTTCTGTAACTCAGCTCTTACTACTGAACTAGTGATTAGGTGAGCTGTAGGTCAATAAGATGAACGAACTAAGACTCAGAAGAACTAGTTCATTGAGCTGAACGAACTATAAGTGAACTAATCTTTAAAGTTAGCTAAAAAATCCAACTCTAGCTTTCATTGTCCATGCCTCCGCACCATACACCAGCACAGGCATGACGAGTGACTTATAGAGTGTGATCTTTGTACGACGACAGGGGACTTTACTTCTCGATGACCTTCTCAGTCCAAAGTAGCACTTGTTGGCAAGAGTGATTCTCCGTTGTGCTTAAAGGCTGAAATTTTTGTTGGTGTTAATGCTGGTTCCCAAATAAACGAAGTCGTCTAATTTGGTGGTATTGATCAACGTGAATTTACACAGCCGTATTAGTTTCGCGGGGATACCAAATTCAGCATTGCGGCATAAAAACAAGTGGGCCTAAGTGTACTAGAAAAATTGCATTGAAACACTTTTATGAATCTTTGGAATCTGTGTTTTTACAGTTGTAAGTTGTATTTAATTATAAATCCTTACAAAATGTATGCCCAAAGTAGAGTTTTTTTTTACAATTTTAACAGCTGATTTCGGCCTTTTTAAAGCGAAAAAAAATCTTGCAATAATATCTTTTACTTTTAAATGTTTCATCATTTAATCTTCCAGCAATATCCTTTGAGGAATATTTGTTTGCAATGTGGAAGGCAAAATCACTTATATTTGCATACACGTAAAAATGTGTTATAAGTTTGTAACGGGTGATTTTTTTGAGGTTAGGATTTTCATGCATTA
>NW_016200066.1:0-2572 GCF_001687245.7 Rhagoletis zephyria | reverse complement strand
ATCAGTGTTTCTTCACAAATATTCATGTCGTCTCGCTGATTTTTTTTTTATTTTTTTTTTATAATTTATGCAGATTTGTAAATTAAAGTGTTAATTAATTGCTAAATATGCAACAGTGAGTGTTGGCTCGTATTTATTTTATGATTATACAGATTTGATGCGAGTGGGGCGTGTAGATTGCAGCAAATGGTTTTTAAGTTCCGAATTGTTCTTTCCTGATTTATTCACATGTTTTGCGGACCTAAGAGTTTGTGTAGTGGGTATGTATGTGCGTATACTGCTTTTGTTAAGCCGCATACCGGGCAACTAGCGTAGCAGATCTCTGCCCGGGCGGGTGATCTTTTTCTCCTACACTCGTAAGACCAATTTTGGACACAGAAAGCAAAACACTTCTCGAAAAGGTACGACAGAAGCAACGACTTCCTCCTCAACTATACTATAGCTACGACTTCGCGGCAGAAAAAAGCCCATACTCATCGCAGACTTCCCACCAAGTTCGAAATATCGATCATCGTCTGATTATCCCACCGGTCAGGTAACCTCAGGTGGAGAATAAAGAAGGATGGAGGTCGTCAAGCATCAACGAGTTGTGGAGGACGCCTCAGTAATCGACACCGAAAAGGACAAAACGTATGCGACCTCAACTCAACCATTTGCTGTTATAGCGAACAAAACGAAGCCTCGAAGATGAAAACACAGAAGAGGGCAGGATCTCCAGGCACCAATGGAAGTGAGACTAACTCGCATTTGCAAACCCCTATCTGTAACAGAAGATGTGACCATAGTAAATATATTTTGCTTTACAAGGCTGCAATCAATAAAACCGCAACTTGAGCCGCAATTATAAGATCTGTATGTGATAAATTACCAAGGGCTCTTAGAAAACCGTGATCCCTAATACATATTGAATTCGCCTCCTAACTAATCAGACCTATCCTCAGCACCTGATGAAGCATGTTTCTGCCTGATTATATCAAGTGTCTGGTTGCCAGAATGAGGAACCCGTTTGTAGAAATTTGTTATCAAAGCCATCAGACATATCTCCTTTCCAGAAGAACTTTGCGAGAGTTGGTTTTGTGCAAAGTAGATGTCGAGATGTGTTTTCCTTTCATTGCAGTTTGTTTTTACGCGGAGCGTCCCAAGCGCAGAGCATAACCCATTGCTTGAGGTTTGCCTTCTCACATTGGCTCGCTTCGAAACGGGTGTTCAGTTGCTACCCGGTGCAATCACCGGAAGTCGTAAGCTGCTTAAACTGGATGCAAGAGAATCTTTGGTTAATGGCGATCAAAAGCTGCGTAAAATGAAATTGAGCAATACAACCAGATTCGTCAGAAATGGGAAGCACCTCTCGCAGCCGTTCTACCAAACGAGGTTTCTGACAGAGCGAAATTCTTTCATGTGATTCCTTAAATCTAATGTTGAAGAAGATAATAAAAGCCGCAGAACTGAACTACTGGACTGAACAATTTCCTACAAGAGCGAGCAATTGCTAGCATATACCGACGATATCGACATCATCGGTAAAAACAAGCGCTACATCTTTTCTGCCTTCTCGAGCATACTTATGTTGGCAATGACGTCATTGTTCACAGCTATAATTTACAAAAATTAGACGGCTTCCTTTATGTAGGAACCAGCATTAATACCAATATCAATGTCAACCTTGAAATCCAACGCATAGTAAACCTCGCCAATTAGTGCTACTTTGGAGTGAGTAGGCAACAAATGCTCTTATTTGCCCAATACCTACGTGTTATAAGTCACTTATCATGTCCGGGCTGGTGCACGGCGCAGAAGTATGGACCATGAAAACTTCTGATGAGGCGGTCCTTGGAGTATTTGAGAAAAATATTCTCCGGAAGATTTACAGTTCTCTGCGTGTTGTGAATACCACAGACGATGGAACGTTGAGGTGGATCAAAATACAGCGTCCCCGCTGGCTCTGCTATTTCAACTGAATGGACACAACCGCCCCAGCCCTGAACGTAGTCGACACGGATCCCAATAAATATTTGAAGCAGAGGAAGAGGAAGACCTTTTTTTCGATGGAAAGACCAGGTGGAGAAGGACTTTGCTGCGCTAGGAATTTCAAATTGGCGCCAGTTAGTGCAGAAGAGAAAAGACTGGCGTGCTTTATTGAACTCGACCAAAATCGCTTACGCGGAATAAGAGGATTCGAGACGATTGGGACCACCAAGCTAGGGAAACAGAAAATGGTCACATAAAAAGCCCATTCGGCCTAGCGTTTTAGGCTTCATTTCTATTTTATCGACAAAGATTTTACTTCGAAAATACAAATTCTTCAGTGTTATTTATCCTTCCACTAAGACAATTCGCATAGCTATGTAAATTATATTTTCATACATAATTGAATAAATATATAAGTATGTGTGTGCATTAGGGTGGCCCAAAAAATGCATGTGAAAAAGTTAAATCGGAATTTTTATGCTCCAGACGGAAAATATCATTTCTACCAAGATTTTTTTTTTCATATAAAATACATGGGAAACTTTGAGCGCTTTGGTGGTATATTTTTTCGATATAGAACAATCCTAGGGGGTGAGAGCATTAA
>NW_016200064.1:0-2572 GCF_001687245.7 Rhagoletis zephyria | reverse complement strand
CAGTGCTTTTTCTACTGTACAGAAGAAGCTTTCTGTAGTCTTACCACACACACCACACCACTTTCTTCTAAACGCCTTATCAACACTCTTCATCATCAACAGTCTTGGAGCTGCACTTCTTTGTTGATGTTGATGCTTGGAAGAACAGCTCAATTCGATTAGAGCAGTGGCGGAAGAAGAAGCAGCAGCAGCACTTTTCTACATTCTGTTTTTGTGGCCAAGTTCTTTGGCTTTTCTTTCTTTTTTCTTTATTGTGTTTGCGCCGGTGTGTGTGTGTGTGAAGATTTTGTAAGACTGTGTTGTTTTGTGTTGACTGCAACTGAACTTTAAAGTGCATCTAGTGCAAACTTTGTTGTTGTGTTTTTCAGCAGAGCTGCAGCCTGGAAGCTTGCCATTTATGAACGTTTTTCCCCTGTTTATCAATTGAATTCGCCTGATTGGCTCTGTTGACTGGTTCAATGTGTGTATCTGGGCTTTAAAAGTGTTTTTAAAAAGCGTGATTTGCTTCTTTTCTGCTACATTGTAAGTGCTAGAAAAAATTGTGCTAAAATTGATTTAATTTTTGTTCAAAAATTTTTTTATATATCAAAATTCTCTGTCAACTGACATTGCCTGTCAGGCGGTGTTTATTCAGCCACTTTGGCTATGTCACTGCAAATATTGCTCATATTTCACGGCAGTGTGCTAATCGCCACTTGTCTTCCACTCTTCTTCCTGTGCTCAGAACTCACAGCACAGCACACTCTCGCACTCGGGGACTTATTTTAATTTGTGCAGAATTAATAGCCTACCAGCACACTTGGCTGGCAGATAAAGAGTCACTTCAAATGATGCACCAGCAGCAGCTTATTGAAAGAGTGTCTCGGAGGAAGTTTGTATGTGGTGGTATACTTTACATACTTGCCCCAGTGTGTGTCTCTGTGTGGTTTATCAAAATAAATGAGAGATCTATCGATGGAGATAGTTAAATGCTGCTGCTGCTTTTTCTGCCTTTTTTGCTGTATCGATTCAATTGACGCGCGTTCAGCTTGGTGCCATGTGCAAGTGAATTGACTGAGATAAATTGGAGAGCCAACCAGAACATTGCACACTGCCTCAAAACGAACAGATGATGCTGTGCGTCGATAAAAGAAGAGGAAGACAGTGAACGATGCTTAGGAAAATATAGTGAGAAAGAATTGAGACAAACTGGGTGAAGGAAAGAGTGAAGATGCTGCTGAAACTAAAAAAATGTTTGTCACTGCTGCTCTAGAGACAAACTGAACTACTAGAACAGTTTTTGAGGGGTTTTTGAATTGAAACTGACTGTTGTTGTGGTGGTGGTATAATAAACAATTTCACCCTACTGATAGAAACAATTTTTTGCGCATTTTAAAGAGATGAAATTTTTTGACAGAAATGCGCACTAGCAAACTAGTGCGACAGTGTCATTAATTTTAATTAGAAAATAAAAACGGTCGCTCTCAATTGGCACTCACTTGTGACTACTGACTGACTGATTGTGTGTGTGTGTGTGTGCTGCAATTTCAATCTCCATCTCCAACTCAAACAATCATCATCATCAACATCGGATGATCACGGCAAAAGATACCTTTAAAAATTGCCAGTGCTGGACATCGTCTTCCTCACCTCTTCTTCTTCTGTCGATAAAGTGTCGCCTTCTGCCCACGCAAAAAAATCTTTTGGCACTCGAGTGTTGGCCGATAATTAGAAGTCGCTAATTATCAGTTACTGCCTTTGCTGTGCAGTCCTCCTGCTGCTGCTGTTGTTGCTTGTCTCTTTCTCTCTGATTACGCTGCCCAATTTGAATTGATTTGCATTTTTAAAACTCGATGGCATCAGTAGTGTGCATCGGCATCGGCATCATCCTCACTAGTCATCACTAGCCACTGATGCTGCTGCTGCTCATTTGCATCAACGGCGGCGGTGGACCAGGAAGAGAGCGAAAGAGATACATCTTCTTATCAGCTTCTTCTCTTTTGCAGCCAGTGCTGTTTATGATTCAATTTGGGCTAATTTATTTGCATTCTCATCTCATTGCTGCTGCTGCTGCTGCTGCTGCTACTTTGAGTGCCACCATGTGTTTGTGTCGCCCCTTGTTGTTTGCCGGCCCACTCACTTACTTTTTTTCTTAAAGTGCAGTGGCACTTTGCTGTTTAACTTTAGAGAAACTACAGATACTCTAATTTAACTGCTAATGCGATTCTCACTGCTGACAGAACTGTAGTAGTAAACTTTGCAGAGCAAGTTTTTCTGTTTTTTTTTGCAAGTCAAAAAGTCTAAAAAGTTTTTCTTTGCTAGTTGTAATGATGAAGACGAAATAGAAGCGCTACTCCTTACTAATGATGTTTTACAACTTTTGTTTTTTTTTCAACAGATTTCCCCAGCGAGAGGACAGCTGCACTGATGTTGTTGTTGTTATCGTGNTATCGTGCTGTTCTAAGATGCTGTGACTGTTTCTTCATCTTTTTGTTGACCACATCAACATTTGACAACATTTGAGCTCTCCCTTGAAAACACACACACCGATAAACTTGCTGCTCAATCATCCCGACACCGGTGGATCACTTTC
>NW_016200063.1:0-2572 GCF_001687245.7 Rhagoletis zephyria | reverse complement strand
ATATATAAGTTAATTTCGTCTGGACAGTAATATTCCGGTGCAAAAACGCCTTATTCAATTTCATCCGGGGTTTTGAAGTTGTGTGAATATTTGTGAGCCCTTCGCCTTCGCCTTTGTCCAAATTCTCTATCATTATGTCGTTTTAAATCATACAGAATATATACCCATAAATTTTGAACAAATCTATTATAATTCTCCCTCATTTTACGACTTGACTCAATTAATAAAGTTCAGTTATTCGATTTTAATTTATTTAAATAGTAACAAACACAAAATCAATTGAAAATTCTAAAAGAGAGAAAAACGCACAATGAAATAATAGAGCAATAAAATTTATCTCCTGTCCCATTGACAAAAATTAACTCAGTGAAAACATTTTCGCCGCAACATAAAATATCCGCATAATTTCCCGAACATAAATTTTTAACTAATACAATGCATATTTATGTAGTACACGTCCTCTCCCCGAACAACTGTGCGGGTTACACAGAAAGAAGCAAGCCTAATGTAGGTGGCACGAGGAACGAAACCATGGTCACTAAATTTATAGACTACGCGCGTAGCAATGCTGCTTCTTTTTACAATTTAAGTACCACTTGGTGGTAACAAAAACAAATGCAATAACAGCAATAATTACAATTACAATAAAACAAAATGAACAAGTCAAAAGCACTACATAGGCCTCAACACAAAGGAATTCCCACAAAATTGAAATAAATTGTATGTAAGTAAGCCAACAAAAGGCGAACAACGAAGCTAGCGAAGAAACAAAGGAGTGAGCTAGCGAATGAGTAAGCAAAAAGTGGAATATGAAATGCAAGTTAAACATTTTATAGGCATATAAATTTTATTACATTGCTTACTTGTAAAACTCGTAGCAACCAACACGCACAGGCATACATTTGTATGTACATACATATGTACATTAGACTGCATCACTCCCCATACAATAAATAATCGGTACTATTTTTCCACTGGAATTATAAAATCTATTATATTTTAAGACGTCCACCAAAATATTTCGGAAAAATATTAAGATCTAAATGAGCTGGACCGATTTGAAAATACCTCCAAAAATGGAGTTTTTTATGAATAAAAATAGTTTCTTAAAGAGTTTTTTTGAAAAAATGCCCTCAAATGACAAAACGGTTTAAGCTTAAAATATTTACATAAAAATATTTAAAAAAAAATAAAAATAAAAAATTTAAGCGGAATCGTAATGAGATTTTTGATGCTGTTTTTTAACTTTTTTCAAAGATTGGTATAAGAAAAACTTGAATAACTGAACCTAAACTCTTCCGATTGAGACTTGAGAGGTGTCATTGGAAAGGTATTTTCTCACCCTTTTTATTTCTTTGCTAATAAACTCAGTCAAAGGATGGAAGAGAAAGGTAGGATGAACGAACGTCATTCAAAGTTGAATTAAGATGTGTTGGTATTCGAAAAAACAANGGAAGAGAAGTTAGGATGAGCGAACGTCATTCAAAGTTGAATTAAGATGTGGTGGTACTCGAAGAAAAAAGATGGTATACGAATGACGTTTTTTGGCCAGAAATAAAAATAGTGTGAAAATACCTTTCTACTGAGATCCCATAAGTTAAAATCAGAACACTTTTGGCCCAGTTAATAAAGTTTTTCGTAAATCAATCTTTGAAAAAGTAAAAAAACAGCATCAAAAATCTCATTCTTACGATTCCGTTGAAAAGATTTTTAAATATTTTTATGCAGATTTTTTAAGCTTAATCTAATTTGTCATCTGAGGGGACTTTTTTCAAAAAGTCCTTTTAGAAACCATTTTTATTCATAAAAAACTTCATTTTTGGAGGTACTTTCAAATCGGTCTAGCTCGCTTAGATCTTAATATTTTTCCGAAATATTTTGGTGGACGTCTTAGAATATAATAAACTTTGTAATCCCGGCGGAAAAACCGCAACTATTTTTGTGATGCAGTCTAATGTACATATATGTAGTATATATACAAATATACAAAATAAGGTGCAGTGATAACAAATGACCACACAAGCAACTGTAATGCATACATACATATGTATATGTAAACTATTACCTACATAGATGGATTTGCATGTTAAATAGGCAATGGCGAATTGTACGATATTTATGACACCTTGGCACAAAATCCTCTAAGAAAGGTCAACATTTACGAACGAGTTCATTTTCATAATCATTTATATCTCATTTGCGTATATTTTCCATGGTTTGAATAATAATAAAAATAACAAATATAAACTGAATAAATCAAATGTTGAAAGCATGCAAATATTCGTAGTAATAAAGACGTTTAAATAGCCGTTACAAGTATTTAATTCACTGCGATATGAAATATTTAAAGTGGTATGTCATCCCTGTAGGAAAGTCAAGTGGTGCAGAACAGCCACTCTAGTAAATTTAGAAACACAACTGATTCACTGAAATCATATTTTCAACCAATGAATTTAAGAAAGCGATGACCCAGGTGGCAACTGGTTCACTCTGCACTATCACTCTCTCCTCTAGTTTAGGGTTGGATGGGTTAGATGGGCTAGCTACTATGTGGCTCCGTAGAGACCATTAA
>NW_016200062.1:0-2572 GCF_001687245.7 Rhagoletis zephyria | reverse complement strand
TTCTACTTTTTATTCCATTTATAAAAGCGTTGTATATTAAAAAGTTTTTGTTATATTAATTATTTTTGTTAAACATACAATTACTTCCATTACAACCCGGTCCTATGGATGCTAGAAGCGCGAATTCATATAGGGTGGTGTTGCCGGAAAATGAATAAATAAATTATATTAATTACATTGAAAGTTTCTGGATCCACAACATTGAAAGCTTCTGGAACACAACATTGCAAGTTGATAAAAGCGTTGTAAAAAGAAAATGTTTATAATGCATTATAGATCCTTACGAATTCGCCATTACCAAGGCAATAAGTAACGTTCGCAATTTTGTTTGCAAAATGCATTTATTTAAGTTGAAAGAAGACAAATTCCTTTGTTCAGCATTTATTCTTACTCCGTTTCTATCTTCCAAGGTGAATTCATATATTCTTATCACGAATTCATATATTCATGTTGTAACAAGAGTATAAAAACATAAAATTACCTTATAAATTAAAAGCATAAGTATCACATGTATGCGTAGTCCAATTCATGAAATCATTCATCGATCTGAGTAAAAACTAAGTGCATAAATCAATTTTGCGAGCCGTCTCATTGTAAAATCTCATTTTTACAATTTCATAGTTTCAGCTTACATTTGTTAAGTTTGTACAACATGGCCATTAATGTAGCGATAAGTTGTACAACTCGCTAGAAAATCCAAATTTTTTGATCTGATACAACCAAGACATAAATTCATTCAACAGGCCTACAAACGGTGCAATCTAGAGCAAAATAACACCAAGTTGAACCAACGGTCGCTACGTTTATTGCTTTCTTTAAGAAACATCGGGCGAAAATTTCAATTGCTCCTGTAACACTACCTTATATAAGTTGGCCTTGCTATCAGCCTCACATATGTTCATCAGAGTATACCAACGAAGGACGAGTTAATACAAGGAGATAGCGAGAAAACTACTCTAGAAAAATACACGCACAATGGCAAACAGGAACAAATGTACAACAAACACATAATTTTTGACAATCAGTACAGTTCGCATTTATATTAACGAGCAGCTTATTAGATTTGTCTTCGTTTGTACTACATATCGATGGCTGAGTGGAAGATCAAACTATCTCGGCAGCCAGTTCAAAAACGCCCTTTCTCATAAAACTTTTCAAAAACGCCCTATTTCAGAATTTTATTGAAAAATACCATATTTCAGAATTTGGTCGAATAACGACCTATATCATAATTCGGTTCGAAAACGCCCTATCTCAAACGAAAATACATTGAAAATAAGCTGAGATAGGGCATTTTTGAATCGGCAACTAAGATAGGGCGTCTTGAAAAGTTTTCTGAGATAGAGCGTTACTGAAAATTTTTCTGAGAGAGGGCGTTTTCGAACTAGCTGCCGAGATAGGTCGATCTTCCACTCAGCCATCGATATGTGCATATATACATGTACACGAACATATCGAGCCCTAACCGCGAAAAAGATGTAAGTGACACGATCATCGATTTTTACTTTTTGATAGATATCGATAGTTTACAATCATACGCATCAACTGTGAAATTTTTGTGGCTCTAACAAGTACCGTTATGAAGTTGCGGCGAAAAAAATTTTAATGTAAGCGCCAACTCATTTCTGTTTACATTTTGCTTGACCGCGGTATGTCGCTTACGTCTTTATTTTCTGCTTTTGTTTACCTTCGTTTGCATAAAATTTTCGCAATTTAGAAGTTTTTTTTAGTAATATGAGTTTTTTGCAACCATACATGTACATATCTACATATAAGTTTATTGGTTGTATTATTATTATTTTTTTTTTCAGCTGCCAGTTCAAGGTTCGCTTGTGCCGCACCGTAAAGTAATACTGACACAGAATTATGCGCAGATTACGAGGAGGAAACATGTGTGGGGAAAATAGGTTATAATAATAAAATTATAGTTTAAAAAAATAAAACCTCCCTATTATAATTGCCATTCATCAGGTATGTAACTTGAGAATAGAAATCGCTGCATCTTTTAGGCGCATCAATATTACATAGTTACATCCCGAGCTAATAAAAGGAAGGTAATAAAACGAAAAAGGCTTTGCCTAAGAGACTCTTAACAAAGAAGAAGCGGTGTACTGAAGTTCAAACAAACCCCTGTGCTAATAAAAAATGTGGAAACGAATGCATGCAAAATTTTAATGAAAGTGCCAGGAAAGCAATAAATGAACACTTTTGGGGTATGGGTAACATAATAAGACAAAAAGAATGGTTGATTTCATGCATAGAGCGAAAGAGTATTCAGAGGAGGAGATCTATTAGTTATAAAAGACGCTATAGCTACGATTACGTGATCAATTATAATAATAAAAAGTTAAAAGTGTGCCAACAGTTTTTGTTAACTACGTTGAATATTTCGCAAAAATTGTTAACATCAGCAAGAGATAATGCTAAGGATCTAAAACTTGTTGGCGGTAAAGAAAATAGAGCAGAACTTCACAACAAGTCAGATAAAACCAAAGTAGCTTTTTTCAGCGTTTGAAAATGCTGTAAGCAAAAAATAAATAATATAAAAAAAAACTTTTTAATATACAACGCT
>NW_016200061.1:0-2572 GCF_001687245.7 Rhagoletis zephyria | reverse complement strand
TTTATTCTAATTTATTTTCGATAATTTTTTACACTCCATCTAATTTTAGTATCACAAAGTGCAAGCTTGAAGTTGCTGAAAAAATCGCTTTGATTTTTAGAAATTATTTCTCACTCAGGTTTAGGTAGTTTAGAGATTTGTTTTTATGTTTTTTTTTTGGTGAAGTACGAACTCTATTTTGATTAAAAAATATTAAAAATAAATTAGAATAAAAAACTTTGCATATATTACGAAAAACTCTCTGTGCCAATACTTTTGTCCGGCACTGTATATAATTACATACGTAATTTTTCCAGTAAATGCATATCCGGAGATTTGTTATTGTTCTAGCAGCGAAAAAAATTCCACAAAGACCAGATATAGATTTGTTTCGTTCCAGGTTTAACAGTCCTGACCGGAGCTTTGTAGTTCTCTTCAGACAAAATAGCATGAGTACTATTTGAAACCGGAGAAGACTCGAAATATCCCAAATTATTTACAGCTAGGAATGACCAAAATTTGTACGAAATCTACCTTCCAGGCTAGAGGTTTTTATTAACTCCATAATAATTAAAATTAATTAATAATAAAAAATTTAATATTTGACCAAAATCTCCTTTGACCGTATTATAAACGGTAATCTGGCAAGCACATCCGCCTTGAGGCTTCCTGTTAGTTTCTGTGCTTCAATATGCAGCTCTCTGTGGTCTAGCTCTCTACCAAGAATGATTTGTTTACTACATACATCGTGGCACTCTGCCTATATTCCTCTCTTACATAAAAAACGTTGTCATAGGCCTTTGTTCATATTTCATTCGTAGTCAAGTCTGCAATTCTTAACCAGTTAGTGGAAAACTTGAGGTGGTTATTTTTCCATAGCAAAAAAATGCTCTTAGAGACAAAAAAAAAACTGACTTGGAAAGCGAAATTTATTTTTCCTTCTTCAACCATTAGCAGCAACTGCAAGCTTATTTACCTAGTGCGTTAATTTATGAGTTCAACTATCACACAAATAACTTGAAATTATAATATTTTATCTCTTATTTCTGATTTATTTTCCCCATTATTGATAACCCAATGACGTACTTACTCCCATGACACAGATTTACGAGTGAAGTTTTTATCAATCTGGATTATGTGATTTATTTATTTTTTATTATGTGATTATTTAAATGAAATTTTCAGCTGTTTAGTTCTTACCAGAAAGCCTGAATATCCATTCAGTGTCTACTTTCTTAGCCCTTTTATTATCGAACTTGAAATACGTTTCTTTTGTTTCATAATCATAAACATGAGAGGCATATGGATTTATCCCCATTGTAAATTAATATAAATGCNCAAAAATTCCTTAGATTAGTGAGAAGTATTCACTGTCAGGTGTGGCTACTAAATCAAAGAGAATTTATTAAATAGAAGCGGATGCATACGTAAATATGTACATAAGTATGTAGGCTAGATTTCTATAGAAATAAAATTATATCATATAGATTTCTACATTTCTTTGGCGTTTTCATTAACGCTTATTTGCAAGTATGTTTTGCTCGTATTTTAATTACCCATTTTATTTTGTACGAATATTTACAAAACTAGCCACTAATTGTACTACAACCTACAGTAGCGATCTAATTAGTGGCATACTCGTATAATTTCGCGCTTAACAATCTCTGTAATTGTATATTCTACTGACCTATCACCTCACTGTGCATCAATTTTAGTAGAATCAAGTATGACTCAACGCAGCAACGAAACCAGTTTTGCTATAGAAATTCTTTTATTATATTTGTTCTCTCAACGAGATTACAATCAATAGAGGTTTAATAAAAAAAAAAAATCTCTGAATGAGACATCTCGGACGTAACCGGTTGTGCATTTGTTAGCGGTCATCTAAATGCTTTAATAATTTTGTAAGAAAGGAAGGAACAATTGGAGAAATTTACATAGGGTTGGATAAGATAGGTTATATAGGTTAGAATATTAAGGATAGGGTACGAGGGGATACGGTAAGATATGCTAAATTGTATAAGATAAGATGTGATAGGATGGGATAGGATAGGATATAATGTAATAGGATAAGATAGGGTAGAGTATAGGTTGGGGGAAAAAAGATTCAGATAAGAGAGAAAAGGGGAGAAGAAAATAGGATGGATTTACATAATGGAATAGGAGGGGATATGATAAGATAGAATAAGATAGGACAGGATATACATATATGATAGGAGAGAAATTTGCTAATAGAATAAAAGTGCATAGATTAGTAAATAAAAAGATTAGATTAGCTTCTTACTTTGCTGCCTAAGATTCTAATGTTTTCACATTTTCTTTGATCATCAACATAGTCGAAGGAAAAAATATCTACTTTTCGTTTCGTTTAGTTAAAAATATAAATTTCGCTTTTTAATTATTGTTTTTACGTCAAATTTTATTGTAGCCTTTGAATTCTATATCTAGCACGTTTTAGTGTAAATAAACAATAAACATAAGCTCATTTACAGTTATAAAGTATTTAGAATGCGAGTAATTTTTTGACACCATTTTCCATCGGCTCGAATAATATTTTTTTGTTTTTATAAATTATTTTGACACAATTTAATTT
>NW_016200058.1:0-2572 GCF_001687245.7 Rhagoletis zephyria | reverse complement strand
GGGCAAAATTTACGCCTACCCGGTGAACTTGTGGTTCCATCTGAAGAAACATTTTTCCCAATTGAAGTTTTAGGCAATTTACGGGAACATTTTAAAAATGTTAAATCAAATTTAAGGCATAATCAAAATTCTGATACTGGTGTATCAATATTTATTTTCTCTTTTTAAACTTGAAAAGGTGTAGTATTCAATTTATAGGAGTTCCACAGGTTTGCAAAAAAAAAAGTGTATGCATATTAAACCAAACCTATATATCCCTATGTTATTCGACACGCTGAATGCAAATCCGAAGTCCGTTAGTCTGCACCACGTCAGGTTCGTGGTCAGTTGAAGGTCAAGTAGTGAAAAATTCATTGAATAAACGAGAAAATTCATATAACCCGAATCTGAGGTTCGTTAACCTCCATAATGTCAGCTTCGAGGTCATGTAAAAGTCAAATAGAACATAAAATTTATTCAATAAATATTTAAAAAAAAAAAATGTTTTTGTTGTCACTGAAACCGAGTATGGAGGTCCCTTGATTCCTCAAGGTCATCTGGAGGTCATGCCAAGGTCATNAACATTTTAAAAATGTTAAATCAAATTTAAGGCATAATCAAAATTCTGATACTGGTGTATCAATTTTTATTTTCTCTTTTTAAACTTGAAAAGGTGTAGTATTCAATTTATAGGAGTTCCACAGGTTTGCAAAAAAAAAAGTGTATGCATATTAAACCAAACCTATATATCCCTATGTTATTCGATATGCTGAATGCAAATCCGAAGTCCGTTAGTCTGCACCACGTCAGGTTCGTGGTCAGTTGAAGGTCAAGTAGTGAAAAATTCATTGAATAAACGAGAAAATTCATATAACCCGAATCTGAGGTTCGTTAACCTCCATAATGTCAGCTTCGAGGTCATGTAAAAGTCAAATAGAACATAAAATTTATTCAATAAATATTTAAAAAAAAAAAATGTTTTTGTTGTCACTGAAACCGAGTATGGAGGTCCCTTGATTCCTCAAGGTCATCTGGAGGTCATGCCAAGGTCATCCCAAGGTCAAAATCCGATGAATTTTATTGAATTTTCAGGTTTATTCAATGAATTTTTCCCTACTTGACCTTCAAATGACCACGAACCTGACGTGATGGAGGCTAACGGAGCTCGGATTCGCATTCAGCATATCGAATAACATAGGGATTTATAGGTTTGGTTTAATATGCATACACTTTTTTTTTTGCAAACCTGTGGAACTCCTATAAATTGAATACTACACCTTTCAAGTTTAAAAAGAGAAAATAAAAATTGATAATGAGAAATGAAAATTCATATTGAGAAAATACAAATTGATAATGAAAAATGTAAATTGATGTTGAGAAATAAGTAGTCCACTTGCAAACAGCGTTATGTGATTTTATAATAGTAAGCCATAAATTTAAAAAAAACGTCAACATCAACAAGTAACACCCAACTTGTATATTTCTTTTTATTATCTGAATATTGTGATAAATAAGAGCCTAATAACATTAAAAAATAAAGTCGCAGTGTGGTAGTTTTTGCAAATTTTATATATAAAAATTTAATATACCGAGTTTTGAAACAGTAACTTTTATATAGCTAGCCTTTTTCAGCTTTTCGCGTTCTCTCTTCCATGAAGGTTGGTCTGCTTCTTTTTTAGGACGTCTTCCACTAGGCACCGAATTACCACGTTTTTGCAGTTTTCTAAGTTCATCAGAATATGGAGACTTTCGAGCTTATATAAATAAAAACAATAAATATTATAGCGACTTTTGAAAGTGTATCACAGCGCACGGCAGTGCGCGTGAGTGACGAAAGCAGCCACAGTAGCATGCTGAAATGACTCGCTTATATATACACGAGATTTGGAAGTTTTTATCCGTCCAATCGACATGTTTGAGATATCGTTGGAAAGGTCTTGCAGAGTGTGTCCAGAAAATGTATTCAAGCTTCATAAACGATTAACCGGATTCTTAGAAATTAGGCTAAGTGTTGCGAAACCAAAAACGTTTTTTGACTTTTGCCGGTTTAAGGGGGCATGTGGGTACACCAAACATATTTAGTGTTATTCTATAGGCCAATACCTTTCAAACGATACCTTATATATTACCCTCCGGCTACTAATTGGAAAGATATAGAGGTAAATGTGTTTTGGTTCGTGTCTCCACTACAAGATGCTTTGGTATGTACGTGGCGTCTGTACGTACCTTCATTTAATTTCTTTCAAACTTTCAGGAATTAAAGAACAAAAAAAAACTAACAAGGTTTTGTTCCAGGATGTTTTGATTTGTATACCTTTGTGGGCGTGGCAGCTGCCTGAAATTCGAAAAAAGGCAATTTTATAAACTACCACTGAGTCCACACTACTCAGTCCATGTCATTGATGTGGATATCAGTAGAAGGGTCTTCAAACAAGCTATCTAACGGTATTTTTTGTGTTTATAAAATATAAACATGTCATAACGTTATCGACTGAAAACTAAAAATCGGGCTGCTGAAAATATNGTCTAGCCCAAAACCTTAGTTTTCATCTGGTATATAGCTTATATCTGGAAAAACTCTTGTTGTGGAGAT
>NW_016200057.1:0-2572 GCF_001687245.7 Rhagoletis zephyria | reverse complement strand
GACGCCCCTGAACTACACAAATCAGTTTGATTGAAAATTTGTTTTTATCTATTTATTTTATACTTCACTTTTGTGTGTTTCAAAACTTCATGTGAAAACAATATGTGTTGCTGGAAAAATTTCGCGGCCCATGGATCCCAAAGTAAATTCCATTTGCTGTTAAATGGACAAAGACAATATGTATTAAATAACAGATCGAAATGTATAATTTCAGTGTCTGAATTATATCAGAATCATCGTATCCGATATAGAAAACTACATTGTGAAATAATCAGATGATCATGAGGACACTAAAAAAATTTTAAAATATGTTCACTAAAATTGTATTAATATTAAAATAATGATTTGGGAAGTTTTTATCGAATTTAATGTATAATTTAAACGTTTTTAAGATAAGATATTAATTATTATTAAAAGGTAAATATTAACACAACTATTTTATTTATAATCCCAAATTAAGAATATAAAATCTCCCACACCAAAAAACTTACAATTGGGTAACGCCGCTTCGAATTTTTCACAATTGAGCAATTGTCAAAAATCTGCTTTTTAATCAAAAAGTTGTTTATTGAAACTACCTNGAAACTACCTTCTTTTTTTGTATCATGACCTTAAGGGTGTAGAACTGCCGAAAAGGTTGCCAATTTCTCTAGCAATAAAGACAATTTCCCCAAGAATTAAACCTACTATGTTTTAAGGCTCACTGATCCTGGCTCCGAGTCCTGTATCACACTAAAACTTTTTCGGTTGACAACTGTGAAATAAACTGTAATTGTCAATTGAGTAACTCAATATAGTATTTGTTTAGAAAAATTTGATTTATTATATACGCGGCATCATAGCTAAAAAGAATTTATGAACAAATTATGATATTATAACAGTAATTATATTTATAAATTAGGAATAGCTGGGGCCGTCTGCTGTATGTTCAGCCCAAACAATTTGATCTAGGTTCGATCATTTTTTGTCTTTACGAAATTCGTCGTCGACCCCTGTGCACGAAATTATAGTATGTGCTATTTTTTTTTGAAATTCGACTTTTTATGCAAATACATTCTACACCCCACAATGCAAACATTGCAAAACATTGCAGCTGAAAGCCCTACAGGGACGCCAAAGATTTACTGCATATTTTATCGTTTGTTACAATGCATTTTTTTCTTGTGGGCGAAATTATCGTATGTGCCATATACAAGTATTTTGTACGTAGTAAAAAAGAAAATTTATAGAAATTATGTAATTCTGGCGCATTAAGTGTTTTTCCTGCTAAATTGTGTGGCGGTTTAAGTGTAATTGTGACTTGAATTTGTTTTTTGTTGTCATGTTGATACGTTTTTTCTTTACTATACCCTTCGCTTAAACTTATCACATTTTTATGCACTGAAGTTGCCGTTTAAGTGCGCACATTTTATGTAAATGACATCTCAAACAAATTTGACAACCGATTTACGAGGCCGTAAATGTACGCGCTTAACACGGTTTACGAGGAGTTTACGCGTTTAGATGGGTACCCATCAAATTATGTAATTTAAACAATCATAACTTGCACTTAATGCAGTTAATTTTTCAGAACCACAAATTAAATTCAGACTATTTATAAATCATTGCATTCAAATGTAAGGCACCCTTCCCGGCAAAGATTAAACGGCCACAAATTGTTCAGACCTGGCAATGCTATCAAAGACGGTGCTCGGTTTGGTTTCTCCTGTTATCGTTTGTAAACTATCGGCAGAGCAACGCTTGCAGAATGTGCGAATTCACAAAAAGCACACGCAAAACGTTTGGTGAACGCGATGGAAGTTATATATCTTAGACACCTTGAAAGGCAGCGTTGTGCGAACCTTTGCCGAGATAATTGCTTGAAGAAATGCTACATCCGTAACTGGCGCGATGGCCCCATACTAGGAATTGTGATCACACTCTAATGGCATAAAACTACATATATTTCTTATGAAGCCACTTTTCAGTTTAAAACTTTGAAAACGCATTTTTTTATTTCAATACTAGCAAATGACCGACCTGCTGCACTGTATCTTAAAATTTTCGATTTATGAAGCATTCCTTATTTTTTTATGAATGTGGGTGTTAGTTAACATATTTTCGAAGCTATTTAGAAAGTAACTAAAATATCGACTTTATCTTGGGAATTTAGTTTATAAATTTATAACTGGAGTCGACCTATCGCGGAATTTATTCAAAGGTGTACTAATTTAATATCTACCTTTTCTCATCAATTTAAATGAATTAAAATTTTCAATTATGTGACAAAAAAAAATGGCTTCAAAAATATTTTACTTTCTTAAACCTGATGTATTCCCTTGTCAAACCTGCTTAATCTTCAATCATTTCGTCAATTTAATTGAAAACAATTTTTGAAAAAGGTGGCAACCCTCTTCAATAATATTTGTGGCAGTAAACATTCTTAAATCTCTCTGGTTTAATACTCACACTGCAGTATTTAATTTTGACGTAGAATACGTCTTACCTTAAGGTATGGGGGCTATGTTCAAATGTTGTAGTTGTAATTTTTAGAGCTTCACAAAAACACTTATTGCACGAGAACTAATAAAGC
>NW_016200056.1:0-2572 GCF_001687245.7 Rhagoletis zephyria | reverse complement strand
TTTTGAAGTGTCTTTACAAGCACATTACTTAGCCGTTTCAAAGAAAATATTCTTTACTTTAAGTAACGAGATAAGGCTTATAAATGTGAACTTCTGCATGCTCATGTACATAAATATGGATATTCGTAAAGGGATGCACTTGATGTGGTCGGTCAACTTAGGAGTTCCTAATCATTTACTTTATTGAGCTTAAGCCTGGTTTTATGAAGGATGGTTCCGCGCACTGTGTTTGGGTCCCGCCACGTTAAAACCTCGCCCAATATAAAATACGAATATGGCCCCTTATTTTGATGACGACCACGCCAACGTATAAAGGACTTGGAGTTAAGGGTATGCACTTGGAATATCTGGAAGGTGCCTTTGCCCGGCTGGTTGATATCCTCGGGAAGACTTAAGCTGACATCACCACCATCCAAGAAATGCGATGGACGGGGTAAGGTAAGGTAAGCGTGGAACCCTGCGAACTTCTAGCCACAATCCGCATCAAATCGATATACACCAACATCTCGCGCATCTGCACCCATGCCCTGATGGAAGAGAAGGACGAGAAGTCCAAGGATCTTTTCTCTGAGCCCTTGGAGCTTATATATGAGCGCTGCTGCCGTTACGACGTCAAAATCGTGCTTGCCGCTTTCAATGCTAAGATGGGCAAGGCAGGTATCTTTGGCGCCACTGCCGGAAAATTTAGTCTCCGCAACGAAACTTCCAATAACGGACTGAGGATGATCGACTAAACCGGGGCCCGAAACATGGTATTATGTGGTGCTAAGTTCAATCAAGCTACATGGTTGTCTCCAGATCGAAAACTATGCAAGGAAAGCTTAAAGTCGAAAAACTGCAATCAAAACAGACGACCAATTTATTCGCCGCTCGCCTCTCCCTCCTGCTCTCCAACAAACCGCCATACGTGAGTAGTGGAACCACATTTCCCTCTCATTACGCATCGCCGCCGAATAATTAGTCGCATTTCAGCGATACCGAAAGAACAACTGGCGCGGCGAGCCATGCGGGACCGTCATAGGGAACTGAAGAAGGGAGCGAGACGTATTTGCCGCAGTAAGAAAACAGAGACCGAAATACGTGAGAGCGAATAGCTTGAAATGCTGGCCGACATGAAAAATGCCCGAAAATTTTATCAGAGAGTTGAGGTTAAGTTAGTCCAGACTTAACTTAACTTACGTATGAATGCAGCAATATGCAGATAACGGTTTGTCACCCCTATAAGCCGCTTTATCATTCCGAAAAAATGTGTTAAAAACATTTTTTTAAATTAATTTGATTTTTTTAATTAACAAAGACCAAGCTATGTTTAGAAAATATTTATTTAACTTCACTATTGTAATACCGGTCGAAATCGGGTTACTTTTTGATACACCCGTAAAACCGCCACTAAATTGCTTCATACATTTTTTCTGCAATAATTCCACCAATTATTTATTTAACGCTACATTTCAATTTTGTGTATGCACATATGAAATCTAGGAGGAGAAGCTCGGCCAAACATATAACATATGTGTAAGCGCCAATCTAAATATTATTATTATTATAAATATGAAATCTAAATCCGTTTGCCAGTATAAAAACTTATTATCAGCAATATGAGATGCGTTTTTTTACTCAGCTACTGTTCATATCTTTTAATTTTGCATTTTAAAAAGCGCATTGAACATATACACACATACATACATACATATGTAAATATGTGCATAAATATGTATAAACTCCAAAGGAAATGCTACAAATGAGGACAACGCACAGCGGAGGTTAACAAAAAAATAAAAGAAAATAACAAAAAGTGCTATAAAACCAAAAGATCAATATGAATGCAACAGAGTGCGAAAACTCGTAAATTTTCAATTAATTTTGATGAATCGTTACTGATATGAACTTTACAAGCAAACAAAAAGAAAGAATGCAAACAAGAACAACTGACTTTTTCCCACTCACAGCTTGCGACACAATGGACTCCCTGCGTATTTCGCCTGGAATGGCAGAGGGTTGCAGGCGTAAGCCGAATGACCAGCGAGCAACAAAAAAATTACCACACTGCACTTTAGCTGAAGCAGCAAAAGGTAAGAATGGGCGGATAACTAACTAGTGGAGTGCTTGCGCTCATTATTTTTGTTGTCTTTGCCAACGCCGCCACCGCCACCGCCACCGCCGCTGCTTTTGGCGCTGATCAGTGCGTTTGATTAATGCAAACGCAGCGCCTGCAATTCCGATCGGCGCGCCGACTGCCGTATGTTGCTGCATACATACATACATATCTACACATAGGTGCATTGGCTTTCTTTGCGATAACCCACCGTTCATTTTAATTCAATTCAGTAAGGTTTCGTTTTTTTTTTGATTTTTTGGAGAATCATTCTGACGAACGGCAGCCGGCAGCCAGCAAAAATATGTAAAATTTTAATTGAACAATGCCAAACCGNGATTTTTTGGAGAATCATTCTGACGAACGGCAGCCGGCAGCCAGCAAAAATATGTAAAATTTTAATTGAACAATGCCAAACCGCATACGCGATACGCGCATTCAGTTTTTGCACTTTGTATCTCAATAACAGCACACTTG
>NW_016200055.1:0-2572 GCF_001687245.7 Rhagoletis zephyria | reverse complement strand
TGCTAACCCTTATCAAGTCACTCCAGAGATACTCGTAATCCAATTCTCACAGAATGATATCAGTGGAATCATCAGCTTCGAAAAGGCGTTCAAAATAGAGCTAGGGAATAAGGAAAGCTTCCAGCTGGACCCTCTAATCGAAACGCAGACGGCTCAAAAACAACCGAGGGCATTGGAGCCGGCATCTTTAGTCAAAGACCAAAGACCCTTCAGAAAAGGTATAGCAACGAAAATATACTAATATCAAGCGATAGTTAGGCCGCACTCAGGGCCCTTGTTTCCAATTAAATCAAGTCCATAATGGTTCTAGAGTGCGTCGAGCGAATAAAGACTATAGCGGAAATTAATAGGCATAGAAGGACTGAAGAGGCTGACCGACTTGTTAGAAAGGCGTCAGGACCACACACCATCAGAGAAAAGCTTAGTGGAAAATAAAGAACAAGTAGAGAATGGTACTGGAACCAAGTGGCTGCGCAGCGCCAGGCAGGAAACATATTGGGAGGATAGATAGATTGTTGAATAATGGACTGCGACCAGTAGATCTGTGGCGCCCTTATTGGGAGGATACAATAGGAAAAAGTACGATGAGTTCATTAACGTCCCAAAGTACAAACTAAGAATTTCATTAGGTATCCTAACTGGTCACTGCAGATTAAAAAGCCACCTACACAAACTCAGAATATGGTGTAGTGATTCATGCCCTGCTTGTGGCAACACAGCTGAAACTTCTGAGCTGTTGTAGTATGCATACTTTGCACTGAACTGCATAGCATGTCACTTTTACGTAGAAATCAAAAACCAACAGACTTACACTCAAAACTCATTTAACAGATTCCTTATGTGACAACTCTCATGCAATGCCAAGTATACGTAACTGAGCCGAGAAGATGAAATAAGTACCTCGGGTCACTAAACCCGCAGCCGAATCGCTGGTCAGAAAACACCCTACTGGATTTTCTGAGGGGGCTGGGGCTGATCGAAGTGCTGTAAGGAGCACGAGGGCACATTAGAACTCCTGGCTGCAGTGCATTCCTTAACCGAATATCAATCTACGCTTCCTAACTAGAATCTCTTATGTTTACAGTTGTCTTTATATACTGTTATTTTGAAGCCATTTTCATTTATCGATTAGTCTGAAAGACCAATAATGACGTATTTGGAAACTTTCTATAAGTTTTTCAAGGAGTTTCGTCCTAGTTAATGGACATAACTGTGCCCAAAGCTGCCTTAAAATTCGTCCTAAATACCGTCTTACAGTCGCTTACCCCTTTTTGGAGTATGCAGCTGGCCTTACCTGCAATTGGAGATCTACTTAACTTAACAGATAAATCCAGGTCCCTTCTATATTAAGTACGTCTGCTTAGAAATTACCCCTGCGTGAGTTAAGTTAAATTTACACTAACTAGACTATTAAGTATACATTAGAGCGGGACAGCAAAAAAGTTCGCCGTACATGTTCGAATGTTATGTCTTAAAGGGACACATTTTTTGTTAGTAAAACGATGTAATAAACTTAATGAATCGTTGTAATAAATTAAAGTAATTTAATTATTCAAGTTCGTATATATAGTATATGTAAGTA
Organism: Rhagoletis zephyria; assembly: GCF_001687245.7. Taxonomy (NCBI): domain Eukaryota; kingdom Metazoa; phylum Arthropoda; class Insecta; order Diptera; family Tephritidae; genus Rhagoletis; species Rhagoletis zephyria. Next base: position 990 of record NW_016200055.1, on the reverse strand, counting down.
TGTATGTAAATGTAAATATGAAAGTATGTCCATATGGTAATTGCTCCCATCAGGCGAACTGACTAATGTATGCCTTCGAGAGGGGTATATGTTTTGTATTGATACAGATCTGGACCGCCATAGCCATATAGNAAATACATAAATATATGTATATGTACATACCTATAACATACATATAAAAGTACACACATCCATCAAAGTGAAAAGGTGCCAAGTTTTATTTTTTTTACTTGATTTTTTTTTTCTTTTGACGTTTAGGTAACGGCATGTATAAAGTTTTTAATTTAACTTACCTCTCAAAATATTGGAAATTGGGTGCTCTTGGTTGTACCGTAGCATATCCGAATTGCCACGTAAAAGCCATAAACAATAGTAACTGAGGAAAGTAGGCAAAAAAATAATAACTATTAAAATTAAATACAAATGTGCATATGTGCGTATCTATTTACAAACTTTAATGTTAAAAAATTTTGCGCTCCATTTTTGCAATTAATTTTTGAATTCTTCCATTTGATGTGTTCGCCCTGATGCAATTGCTGAAGTTATGCAATTTTTTCAACCACATACACAAATACATATACACACATGTATATGCCATTCAGACGTATTTATGTACATACACATGTATGTAAATATATAAATTTGTGTACAAAAAGATGGAAAGTGTATTACACTGCAACTCTACGAGCAACATTCGAAAAATTTTATAGCGCAGTAGTGCGTGAGAAAGTGAAGACAATTTAAAATTAGATAAGAGGTGGTTAATGGGCCTAATGTACATACACACGTTAAAACACTCTAATTCGTATATACGTATGTACATATTTATGTTACTCTAGGTGTGGTAAGGGAATTTGGAAAATTTTTCGAAATTCAAACATAACAATTCACCGTTACTTTGAAGGACCTAAACGCAGAGTGCTGCAATTTCTACATAAATGCTTATGCTTTTAAAATCGTTCATATACTATAAACACATACAAACATACA
>NW_016200054.1:0-2572 GCF_001687245.7 Rhagoletis zephyria | reverse complement strand
TGAAGAAATTGGTCGAAGTGGTATATTTTGTTTATGGATTTTTGGAAGGGCCTTTCTTTCGTCCTTGTAAATATTTTGCTTAGTGTGTTGTGTGGCTTGTGCGCATATATTATATTTTCATTTTTCATTATTCGTCTAAGTACTTGGTTATTTGTTAGCCCCGGGATATAAGTAAGTCCAATATATTTTTTGTTCGTGTTATCAACTGGCCGTTTTTATTATTATTTGGACTGCGAATTTTTCTTTCAGTTGTGTCTATTAGCCGTTGTATTAGTGCGCGTGGGTAGCTATTTTTCTGTAATATGTTTGTAATTTTGTTTTTGTTTTCTTCTATGAATTCTTCATCACTAAGCATATAAACTTTTCTGATTAGGCTGGATGCTGTGTTCATTTTCTGCTTCCACGGATGATTTGAATGATAGTTTATTATCCTACTTGACGTAATGGACTTTGTGTACCAATTGAATTTGATATTGTTTTGACACCTGTGTAGTTCTACATCAAGAAATGCCAATTTTTTGTTCGTTTCTTTTTCTGCCGTGAATCTTATTTTTGTGTGTTGTGCATTTAGGGTTTTTAATATATCTTCTACGTCATTTGATTTTACTATTGCAAATAGATCATCTACATATTTTGTTATGTATTTGATTTGTATATTTTGTTGCTTTAATTCAGCCAGGCTGCACAGTGGTCCGGATCGCAATCTAGCTGGACGAAACTATTTAAACAAATACTCGTTGATGGATCTTTACACCACTTCTTACCTAGGGGATTTTTGGGTCGCTGATTACGAATCTGAAGTCACTTATCAAAAATTCAAAATGGCGGATCCAATATGGCGGACGAAAATAAAAAAAATCGGTAGATTTCTATGAAACTGGGTATCTAGGGGTTTTCTGGGTCGCTGATTACATATCTAAAGTCATTTACCAAAAATTCAAAATGGCGGATCCAATATGGCGGACGAAAATTTAAAAAAATCGGTAGATTTCTATGTAACTGGGTATCTGGGGGTTTTCTGGGTTGCTGATTACGAATCTAAAGTCATTTAATTAATTTACTTTATTTACTTCGGAACGAGCATTTTCATCAGATATTTCTTTCAATTTACTAATCACATAATCACGGACACCTTGTTGTCTTTTAGAAGTTTCAGCAACACTTNTTATTTACCATGACTAAAATTTAAGATCACAGCAAGAAACACAAATAAATTTCAGAAAAAATTTTACACCAGCGATTAAAGATTTTTATGCCTGTTGTATAATTTTTTAATTTCAGAAAGCAGAAAGTTCGCGAGTTACTATTTTTTTAACTCTTACATAACCAAAATTTTTATAACTCCAAGTATTTTTCTGTTTTAACACACAACCCCTACCCCCTCCTCCCCCCTCTCCCCCGTGGATCCGCCACTGATCTTATATTTATATTAAGATACATTCCTGTTAATAATTACTTTTGAATTTTGAGATTTGACATACCGTCACTAAAATGTAAATATCTAAGCCAATTGGTTAGACTTGGTTAACGAACTTACCCACTGCATTTGCGAAGGTGTGTCGAGGTTGTAATTAATATGTTTGTTCCCCCGCACTCACTCGCTAAAGATGTGGAGCCCTAGCGCTCCTCCGGCTCTGTTGCCGGCCAACGCTCGCTCTTGCATGGAGCCCTAGCGCTCCCTCGGTGCTGCCGTATTAGGCAGTGCTGCTGCAATTGCTGGCGCTTAACTTCACGCGGAGCCCTGGTGCTCCACCGGCTCTGTTGCCGGCCAACGCTGGTAGCCAGCAATTACCCAAATATAAAATTAAAACAAGACTTGACTGTTCGATTTGAGGGTACGCGGAATAATGCCGCTAATTTTATTTTCACTAAAAGACTTAGGGCCGGTTACTCAATGTCTGGTTAACACTAATCTCCGGTAAAACATCGTTATCGACGTTACCGACTCCTTGTTATATGCATGGAACCGAACACGTCGATAATGATGTTTAAACGGAGATTAGTGTTAACCAGACATTGAGTAACCGGTCCTTAAAGTTAGTTGCTTTCGCCGATACAACAGGGTTGCATCAATATCGTAAATTTATATTTGTAATCTATTACCTTAGGCGAATTAATATAAGGTGATTTGTAGGGTTGCAACATATATGCTTGATCGCATTACATCACCCTCCTTGGGAAAAGAAGAATTTGGCAAGGTGATCAATTTTGCCATATTCTTCTTGCCCCAAAATTTATATTTAGAATTAAATTGTTTTGAAGGAACGAATTTGGATTTGATTGAGGAATATTCCTCCCCCTTATATTCGTTCGTTCATAGCAATTTAAGGTATGGTAAATATTTAAATAAAAGCTTTTGTATTTACTTAATTAATATGACTTATTTTTGTTAATATTTGTAAAATTGGCAAAGTATAGTATTGTAAAATAAAGATAAGTATGCTATTGATAAGTAGCTATGACTTATGAGTTTATTTAATATACATAAATATGTTTTAATTGGATATGAAAAAATGGAAATTAAAGTTTCTGTTATCTATATATATATACATAGTATTTGTTGAAAGATTTT
>NW_016200053.1:0-2572 GCF_001687245.7 Rhagoletis zephyria | reverse complement strand
TTGGAACCTGTGGAACGCCGCCAATGCTCAACTCTCACAGTTATTTAGACTACCTTCAAGAACGGCTTTCAACTCTTTTAGGAGATGTACCCTTGAACCTGCGGTGAAGACTATGCCCTGCTCACTACGGGCGTTCATTTAGACGAAACTTATCCTCGCCGATGGATTGGACAATATGGGCCAATCACGTGGCCTGCTCGATCGCCAGCCCTAAATCCATTCGATTTTTTCTACTGGGGCTGTCTTAAGGACAAAATTTATTCAAAAATAATTCAAAACGAAGACCATCTGCGGGAACAAACAAATGGAGCTGCTGCTGAGATAGCCCAATTCAGTTTAGGATCTTTAAAAGCGACTTTTCTTAAAAGGTGCCGAGCTTGAATTAGAGTAGAAGGTCGCCAGTTTTATAATAAAATACCTTTTTTGTAAATTCCAATAAATTTCAATATTTCAAAAACAGTGACACTTTTACTTAAATAATTTTTGCTTATCAGGGAGCTCACCCTCCCACCTACCTTCTCCGCGAATTTGGCAGCGTACTTCTGCGACACCCTGTATATGTAATCTAGGCATACTCGCAACATAGTGATCGCACGACAGAAGAATAAATGAGCAAAGACAAAAAAATTACTTGATAAGAGTGGCCACAAGGCTTTATTGCAATGCAAACAAAATGCTTTTTAAACTAAAAAAAATCAAAATTTTTGTGCAGCATTCAAGCTAGAAATAAATGTTTTATGTTTACCTTTTAAAAATATTTTAGAACTCAATCCACCTCAGTATTCAATTAATTTCGAGTATACTTAGTAAGAAAACATTTACACATTTAATATATGTACATACATGTATGTATTATAAGTATATATTTACACAAACATGTATGTACATATTGCTGGCATAAAAAGTTGTATGGCAAATGTGTCAACTTAGAAAATGTACGTATTACTGCCTTTATAGGGATCCTCAAAATCGGACACTTGCTACAATGAAACACGAAGATATGTAAAGTTATTATTAAGTCAAAGGAACTGAGTAATTAATAGCCGTCATCGATTCGCCACTTCGCTGCTTGCTATGTTTGAGTTCCGGTCGCTTAACGAAAAATTTCGCCTCTAAAAGCAACAACAAAGTTAGCTAGCAAGAATAGACGATAGCGAGTTTGAGTTCGTTCGTTTCGTCACTCGCTAACTGTTGGCGAATCGATCACGGCTAATATAGCATTGGCGGAAACGTGATGTATGAAATAGGCAGTTTTAAAAAAGTTTTTGTTTTAGGTTAGGCAAATAAAATGTATGTACGAGTATGTATGTATGTAGTGGTTCAAACTGATTACTTAATGTAAATATTTTATATTTCTTTCAGTTATTTATTATTATTTTTGCCATTTTAAAGCGTTTCGATGCTTGAAATTACACTCTTATAAATATTTATGCATTAATACATGTATACCCAGAGCGCTTCGTTACACTCTACAAATTGAAAGATAGTGATTCTGATTAAATGTATGTATGTATGTATATCATATGCATTTTCTTAATGAAGATATAACTACATACACACCTCTAGTTGTAGTGCTCTCGGTTAAACAATGTGGGTGCTCATACTTGCCTGGTTTTCAGGTTATATGGTTAAAAATTATTTTTCTGTAGTGTATTTTATCGTTGTAAACTGAATAAAAAATAAGCACATAATCAGATACCCTAATAACCAGGTAGGTGTGAACGCCACAATATTATTTTTTCAATTATTTAGGTTTGAAAACTAACAAATTGGTTTGCATTCAAACTTTGTGTCGAGAATCGCTTGAACTCGAATGACAAATCAGTTGGTATCAAAGGAATTCGGGCAGGAGTACATCCTCTCCTTTATGTTTTCCAACAATAATAGTAGCTTCGATTAGATAATTTAGTTATGTATTTGTCATGTTTAAAATGTAAAATTTAGGTTTTCGACTGCGGCACTCCTGACTGGTTCAATTTCCTACCAAATAATATAGGACATCCACTTCCCGTTTCGACCCCGAAAGATAGAGCATCCCCGATTTGGTAGGTCGTATTTTTGAGTGTTTCAATAAAAACCATTCGCCTCATTTTAAAAGGGTGGACCGATATCCTGGGACGCCCTCCGATTATTTCTCGTTGATATAAAAATTGTAATTACGCGATTGAAACTACCATATAAGGTCCGCCATTTTTAATTTGCATTGTTGTTGTTTTGTGATATTATAAAATTCTCCTAAAAATTTTCGATTCATAAAGCATTTCAAGTCTTCTTTATTTTCTATGAAGTTGACTATAAGTAAATTACCCATTTGAACCGAACCGAGACTCAGAGATATTCACAAACCAGTTCTTGACCCATTAAAAGTTTTTTCTATCGATTTTTGGAGCAGTTTTTGGAACACTTTAGAGTAATAATCCAAGGTTATAGTCCAAAGTGAAAAATGTACGAGTAAGTGAGCCTTAATACACATTTTGAATAAGATTTGGCTAATTTTAGGACAAACTGTTTCCTTTAAATGTTACTAATATGTATGTACAGAATTTGAATCGACCCAGATAAACATATATGT
>NW_016200052.1:0-2572 GCF_001687245.7 Rhagoletis zephyria | reverse complement strand
AGGCATATTCTAGCATTCCAACAAATGTGTTTCAAGGTACAATTGAAAGATATGTATGTACGTGCCTGCGTGCCCATTTTGCTACTTGATGCGCTTAGTCCGTTGCATTTTTGCTTGATGCACATAAATTTCGGTTACTCATACATACTCGTATACCGCTAGACACTACGTACTTATATACATATGTATGCATTATCCTGGCAGGTCTGTCGCAGTTTTTTTTCGTTTTTCATTGCAATTTTCTTTCATCTTTGCCACATTCAAAGCATTTTGCCGCAAATTGATTTTACTCGTTTGTCAATCGTTATTGTTTTACGCATGCGCACTGCAGCGGCGGCTTCCTTTCATACAAGTACGAAGTACTTTGGTATGTAGGTTTGTGATTTTAAAATGATATTCGAAAGAAAAAGAAAACAGAGTAGAAGCCGAAACCATAGGCGACGCCTACAAGATTATTGCATTCCTGTTTTATTTTCTTTTTTTTTTTTAATTTTTCGTTTAAGGCGACTCCTACAACGTGTTCTTGTCACTTTTCTTATAGTCTGCCGCGTTTTCTTGCTTCGATTACCTATCTAACGCACTCCGCCAAATGTTGTTTTGTAAATTGATTTGCTCTTAGTTGAGAAAACTAACCTTTTTTTTTTGTTTTCTACTTCAGATATCTCCTACTTCATTTTGAAATTTCTGAAATTTAAGTAGCTGCACTGATGTCATTTATTTTCCATATTTTAGTAACTGAGGTAATGGTTTTTATTTCATTTTNATTCTTGATGCGCAATGTCTGCTGTTGTGCATTACTTGGGTAATTCAAACACTTGGCCTCAAGTGGGACAGCACTTCAGGAGTTTGAGTTGAGTTAGGTTAGCAAGTGTGTTGTTTTTTGACATTGAATACTTGAAAGGACATAGACAGCCGGTGTTAAATACGATTTGATGCACTTCGTTAGAAATTTTAATATCTAAAACAGATTTCCTTCAAACCACGGCTGTTATTAGCTTTTCCTATCATTCTAAGATGCTGCTGAATTCATGGCTGCCATTGGGTTGAAGAACTTCACTTAATACACTTATCATCGAAAACCTCGTTTGATTCAAAAAGGAAGTTCAACAAGCTTAAGTAGTAATCTTAATAATTAACCTTAAGTAATGTAATTGAATCAAATGGGATTCGTTTATATTCATACTCTACGTGAAGGTACTGATTTCAAAGAAATTTTAGCGTATGGGCTTCGGATGGCAGTAGTCCAGTGCTGATGAAGCTGAACGTAGAGGTCTGGCTTTAACACCTTTACTATCGAATCAGAGCCAGTCTAGCACTGGCGCACATTTCCGATGTGTGGCAGAGAGGCCGGGTTATCTTTATCCCGAAGATACATAGGTAAGAGAGATTATACTCTTGCTAAATCATTCAGGCCGAAAGGTCTCACATCCTTTATGCTGAAAGCAATGTAGAAAATTATCGAACTTTATATCAGGTCTAAACACGTACAGAGTGAGTAGATGCACAGACACCGCGCTGTATGCCCGGACTATGAAAATACAAGGGGCCTTTGAGTGGGGATGTGCTCCCATCCATATGTGAAACGATAGAGCACTTGAGAAAGGCAATGTTCAGCCAACCATCCGCAGTTGGATAGTTAGGCTGCTATATACCAGGATTGCTGAAGCCGAAGTCGGAGACAGCGTCGTTCAACTACGAACAGGTGCCCACAAAGAGGGGTGATATCTAATCTCCGATGGAGCTTCGTGGCGGACAAACTCACACATATACTGACTGATGAGAGCGTTCTCTGTTGAGGGTACGCGGATGATATAGTGATTATCGTCAGAGTGTAGTTCGGAAGCACTATATGTGGCATTGTCTAAAGAGGACTTAAACTAGCTAAAAGGTGGTGTACGTATGTAGGTCTAAATGTAAATCCCTCTAAGAAAACCATCATCGCCCTCACCAAAAAAATAATTCTCAAGGGGATATAAGGAACCTGAATTTGTATGGGGTCGCTGTTGGCGCCGCCAGAGAAGATAAGTATCTGAAACTTATCCTAGACTTCAAACTTCTACGGAATAGGTACTTTCATTACTATTTCGGCATTTTCGAGTCTCTCGGGAGTATTTCGGGCTTTTGGGACTATTTCTGGTTTTTCGGGACAATTTCAGGATTCTCGAGTACTTAGCCTTTCTCTCAACCACCTGAGGTCTTTGAATAAAATTCGATTACAGGAAAAGACTTTTGAATATTGTTAGAAAAAATTATTCTTGCAACCACAAAAACCTGCCTCAGAAAGACCATCACAGGAAGAAGAAAGAAGCCACCTAAGACGAAGTTTCAAATGTGAGCACCAAGTTTGTCGCGTGGCTGTCGATTGGTGGTTGTGTGACAAAACGTTGAAACAATGCTCAGTGAACAATGTATGTACAACAACAAAACGCTCCAAAATCGACTTTAATCTGTAGAGACAACGAGCGACAACGCGCAACAGAAACAACATCGACATCGTTGGCGTCTACTACCACGGTGGCGTAATCTAAAAATTCATCGCTAATCATCGTAATTATTGTTGCGACGCGCACGC
>NW_016200051.1:0-2572 GCF_001687245.7 Rhagoletis zephyria | reverse complement strand
GTTTCTATAGCCACAGCACCTGTAGCGAGCAGATTGCATTTGGTGTTTTGATTTTCATGCTTTGCTTTCTTAGATTGTTTTCTTTTTTTAATTTTTTTTATAATTTTATTGACGTTCGCTGTTGGTTCGAGGCTTCGTTGACAATTTAATGATGACATAATTCTTTAAATAAGATATGGTTGATTTCTATGGGAGTAGAATCTGTGCCAAATGTGAAAATAGCCATGCGCAAAAGCGTTAATGTACCGCTTTATTATTTTTTTCTGCATATCAGAGTTCCCTCAGTCATCGGATGGAGTTTGCCTGATATCATTCGCAGATATCTGCTCAAGAGTAAATGGCTATATTTCCAATCGTTTCGCTGCTTCACCACGAGGAAGCAAGTTGCCCAGCGATGTCTTTACGTCGATGGTGTATCATTTCCGACTGTGAACACTCTGAAGTAAATTCTAAGGGTGTTATCTTTCACCGCGCACATAATCGCAACCACAACACGCAGCACTTGGGGAAAAAACAATATACAAGGCCAGCTGCTTAACTATGTAGCCACAGATTGCGACTATCACGACAGAATAGACGAAATAGCAAATTTGCCACAACACAGCACTTCAAATAGCTACGCGATGCCTTAGAAGCGGAACCTGATAGGCATGTCAGAAGACATCTCTTTGCACTAAAGGGAGAGATACAGCACTACGTATTGCAACCTCTGCACCTGACGCTGTACAGAGAGGCGACAAATGTCATTCACATAGAAGTTATTAGAACCCATTTTGAAGGAAGGACTTCAGCTGAGACTCCCGTTACAAAGAAATAATTACTGTCTGGAATTTGCTTTAGGTTGAACTTCTGCTTATCTTGACCCAATCCTAATGTACCCAATGTATATCCCACATAGAAGGTTACCCACGTGAAGCTAAACTATCATTTCACAGACCATAAACCCGCCCAGTGGGACTTAATTAAAGTCTGACTTGCCTACAGATTACTTATCAACCCTCTGCGTGAATAGCAACAAGAATAAATCTTTTAAATTATGTCTAAACAAAATGCACCAAAGCGAAGAAGGATGACTTCAAGCTCAGCATAGGCTTTATCCACTTACTTAGTTGGTAAAATCTGTATTGGACTCTAGATGGGCGTCGGGTAATTCCTCTAAGGAACTAGGACCTTGACACCCGCTCAAAGGGTAGCAAAGGCAAGAACGAGATTCATTATGAAATAACCCTAATAAACTGCAAGAGACCACGACTTCCGAGAAACAGAAGAACGGATAGAGTGAACAAAATATTTCCGATACATTAGCTGAAATAAGCATCATCAAAACGAACTCGGCTCTCAATGGATGAAAGCGACAGATGACACCGGCAGTGAACCAAAACGACAACAAATTTTGGGTTATGGGAATCGCTCAGCATAACTTTAATCAAATGGGTCTACTGCAACAAAGGTAATTTAATATTATTATACCTATTCATTGACTAAATAATAAGGTAAGATTTGAAGCTCTCCTAAACGATATCATTAGAAAGTAATTCAATGTAAGAGTTGGAATGGTGGTCAAACCAAGGAGACCTATGACGACAAAAGTTGCTTAGAGTTGTTCTGAAGTTTTTGGACAATCTTCAGCCGATTTTTAAACTCTTCAAGTCTTTCAAGTAGCCTTGCTGAAACGCATCTTGCAAAAAAAGTGATGTTTATGTAGGAAATGATTTGGTCGAAGACTAGAGTAATGCTCATTTAACCCAGTAGACAAGTGATGTTTATGTAGGAAATGATTTGGTCGAAGACTGGAGTAATGCTCATTTAACCCAGTAGACAAGAGATCCCTTTATCCCTACTAAATTATGCACTGCATTTCAATATTTCAAGGTCTAGCACACACGCCCGTGCGTGCAAGCGGGCCAGCGACAGAGATAGAGAAAGTACATGAAGCCCAGTGATAGAGAGAGATCAGGGTTGCCACTTTGGTAAATTGTTACCAAAATTGGTAGACAAAATTTGGGTTGGTAAAAAGGTAAACTTTCTCTCATTTTGGTAGATTTTTGATGAACTTTCCGTTCCCGATTTATTTTTCGTAGTTATCTTTAAATATATTATAAATTTCTTTGCATACTTTTTATATAAATACATACGTATAAATGTATATCGATATAAGGCGCTCCATTCAAAACTAATTTTACTGGAATCCCGAGGAGCTTTTGATTGCCTAAATATTTTAAATGATTATTTAAATATAAAGAAAAAATTTACAGGTATGTAATTACGCACAATGATTGTTCGCAAAAAAATAAATCAACGCCATTTTTTATTAATGAAAAAAAAATATAAACAACGGGAAGGAGGACATTGCTGGCTATACTCAAATACTATTTGCTTTAAAACTCCATACCTTAAATTGTTCTAAAAATTCAGAGTAAAAAATTCGAAATATAGACGAAAAATTTTGGAATTTTTCTATATGTTNAAAAAATAAATCAACGCCATTTTTTATTAATGAAAAAAAAATATAAACAACGGGAAGGAGGACATTGCTGGCTATACTCAAATACTATTTGCTTTAAAACTCCAT
>NW_016200050.1:0-2572 GCF_001687245.7 Rhagoletis zephyria | reverse complement strand
CTGATTTGATAAAATAATAAAACAGCAGCAGCAGCAGCCGTTGTTCTGCTCTGTACTACTTTGCCACCGACCGGCTAATTAAATAGCCATCAGTGATTAATAGACTATCGAGGCGACTGACTGTCTGCAAACTTTTGGAGCCTTTGGCAGCAGCAGCAACAACAACAACAAGCTTTTTCCCTTTTCAAAAAGCATAAAATGCAGCAATTCAAAGAGGAAACTAAATTAAAATGCATAATTCAATTTGGCCACAGAACTTGATGATGATGATGATGATGATGCTGTCTGGCCAGAAGAGTTGCGCATCATTGCGCTTTCAGAAGATGAAGAAGAAGAAAAAGAAGATGAAGTTGAAAAAGCCATAAAGTCGAAGTTGATGGAAGCTCACACGCTGGCACAGAACATGGCTAGGCACTAATAAAAAATGGCCGCTACTGGGCAATCAAAATGGCATTACACCAGCTCTACCAACTCTGCAAACTACTGCTCCTCATTCACTACTTTACTTCACAATCACTTCTGTGGTGCAATTTGTTATCTTTATTTTTTGTTTTTTTGTTTTTTGTCTCCTACGCCACAACAGCTTCAAACTATTTTTTGTACATTCGACTACAGTCGACCGTTGGCCACGTCGTTCACCACCGCCCAGACGTCAAAGAGGAACTTGTCGGTGAACTTGAAGTCATTCAGCTCAGAGTCGGCGACGAAGAGGATGAACTGGTGCGAACTTTGCTGGGCGGCCACCGCCAGCCGCCACAGCTCCTCCGCCAGCTCGTCGTCGTTGATGCCGATGAACTGCTCCAGCTGCTTGTTGATGTGCCCCAGGGCGAGCGACATTTGCGCCGCCGCAGCCGAAGCCGCTTCCGCCGACTCGGGATCGAAAAACGCAGCAGCAGCAGCAGCTGTTGTTGTGGTGGTGGTGGTGGTGGTGTTCTCCAGACTGGCGAGAAGACCACCTCGTATTCGAATGGTTCCGGTGCCAAAGTTTTTGGTACCGAGCATGTTCGAACCACTGTTGAAGACTGCCTCGCTGAAGGCATCGGTGTTTCTCTGCAGCTGATGCTGTTGGTGGTGGTGACCACTTGGCTTGATGATATCAGATACTGTGAAGAGAGGGAAAGTATTGTAAGATTGAGTTAGAAGTTTACCAAAAAAATGGTGTTCGCAGTGTTCACACTTACTGTAGCCGCTTCTTTTTGGCTCGATGAGAGTTATTCTGAAAATTTCATTCAGTGGAATGTTCTTGAGGAAGCGTGCCACCTCGTAGTGTCGACAGCCGACCATACTTTGGTTCATGATGGACTCTATGTGATCGCCGACCTAGACACAGGGGGGGGGGAGAGCAAAAAAATGAACAAAAAGAACTGGCAATTTGAGCAGTTATTTCCTTAAAAAGAAGAAGAAGAAGAAGAAGAAAGAAGAGATAGAATTCAAGAGAAAGGGATGTGCACTAAAAGCGCTCTCTACTACTGGACATCAGCAGCAGCAGCAGCAGCAGTCAGCATGAACAAATTAAATTAAGAGTCGTACTGCTCAAGTTTCAAATGACTACGACTATTACTTTTAAGGAGCCCAGCGCGCAAAATTTCCAAATTGCAAATGGGCAAATTGGTAGCAAAAGCCAGAAAGCGCATTTCGGCTGTCGCACTACATTTCTCCCTCTTTCTCCCTCTCTGCTTCACAAGNGTGCACTAAAAGCGCTCTCTACTACTGGACATCAGCAGCAGCAGCAGCAGTCAGCATGAACAAATCAAATTAAGAGTCGTACTGCTCAAGTTTCAAATGACTACGACTATTACTTTTAAGGAGCCCAGCGCGCAAAATTTCCAAATTGCAAATGGGCAAATTGGTAGCAAAAGCCAGAAAGCGCATTTCGGCTGTCGCACTACATTTCTCCCTCTTTCTCCCTCTCTGCTTCACAAGACATCATCACTAGCCAAAAATGCTAGCCAGTGGTCTTTTCCGCCTCCTCTTCCTCCTCCTCTTTTCTGCTCTATTCTTGCCTGCTGCCCTCAAACTTGTTGTTGCTGTGTCGCCTTTTGTTGACAACTACGACAAAGATGAAGATGATGAGGGCGACTGACTGGGACGCTGAGAGCACCAGTCACATGCAACTGCTTCTGCTGCTGCTGCTACAGCTAAACGAGCAGTGAGACAAAGACAGTTGAGCGAGTTCTGCTCACTCGTTTTGTGTGCCTATGTGTCTATGTGTGTGTGTGTGTAATTAGGTGCAACACCCAAATGGCGCCATTGTAAGGCACTGCTGCGACTGCTGAGCTAGTTAGAGCTGTGAAAAGGGAAGCATGGTGGTGGTGGTGAAAGGCATTCACGGAAAGAATCGTTTCTTTTTCTCGACTCAATTCTCTTTCTCCCTTTCCTTCTTCCCCTGCCTTTGTATTGTCTCAGCAGCAGCCATATTGCCGCCCTCGCCCGGCTTCATCGCCTTCATCTTACGACTCCAGCGTGCCAGCCAGCAGCCAGCAGTGCCATTGTCCTCGTATCTCTCTCACTGAGACTGTGTCTGACTTTGCTGTTGAGATTTAATTTAAAATTAATTACTATTGCTAACTGT
>NW_016200048.1:0-2573 GCF_001687245.7 Rhagoletis zephyria | reverse complement strand
GTTCATTACACACACGCTGAAAGCAAAATTTTTTATTTCGCAAGTTTTTATTTATTTATTATTAAGATTAAGTAATTTTATTAACTAAAAAAAAAAGCATTGTTCTTGAAAAATTGTACTCTCCGATAAGCGAGAATTTTGTTTTTTTCAGGCTAAGCGAAATTATTGGTGCTGCACTACAATGTCGAAAGACTGCAAAAATATCTTCTAAAGCATTTTTATGTATATAATCTGACACTCGATAATTACCAAAAACTTACTAAGACACTTTACAAGTATTTTTTGAATCGCGAGTTTTATTTTTGTTTATTTTTTATGATATAACTTTTTAATTAAAATCAATGCTTATAATTTGCAGCAACTTTATAAATATATGGTTTTGATTTGCGAGTTTTATTTTTAACACTGAGTTTCATTTTTCTCCTAGTTGACATCCTATATACATACATAACTTCAAGATATGTATGTATGTATGTACGTGTAGCACATAATTCTGAAGGAGGTGGAAGTCCGCAAAGAAAAATTATAACATACTTTTCTTCCACATATTTCTCAGTCATATATCAACATTCAAACGCACACATCAACACACACTCTGCGTATGTAAATCAAGAACACCCAAGCACAGAAAGTGCTCCTACATAGTTGTTTGATATATGTATGGCAGTGTTGCTATGAATCTAGTACCTTTCTCTCCATCGCTTATAAGTAGGTGCTTAAATGTGGCAAGCAAAAATTATGCAGTGTTGCGGGTGTGCGGGTAAGGAGCACACTGGCCTGGAGGAGGAGTATAGGACGTCCGGGCGGTGGGTGGTGGGCGTTATGCGGTTGCTTTTCAATTCGTGCGCACACTTCATGGCTTAATTATAAAAGTTTTCATTTGTACGCGAACGCGCGCATTTAAAGGTCTAATTAAACGCATTTCCTCACAGCAGCAATACACACTCGGGCACACACGAGCGCGCGCGTACATACACAGACCCTACCAAGGCACTCATGTACCTACTATTAAAGCCAAAGTCAAAAGCAACAATCACACACAATAAAAAGTGTAGGTAGGTACTTACTTTTGCACACACACACAAAAAGCAAAAAAAAAAAACAAAAAGTTTATAGAAGGATCAAAAAAGGCCAATTCATTGCTTCTTCGTCAATTAGTCGGTGCAAATGCAAGGGAAGGTTGTGTGCTTGGAAAGTTGGATGGTGAAACAAGTAACCGGGTATTATGATTTCTATTTCTGCCACTTGACTATAANAAAAAAAAAAAAACAAAAAGTTTATAGAAGGATCAAAAAAGGCCAATTCATTGCTTCTTCGTCAATTAGTCGGTGCAAATGCAAGGGAAGGTTGTGTGCTTGGAAAGTTGGATGGTGAAACAAGTAACCGGGTATTATGATTTCTATTTCTGCCACTTGACTATAATTACTGCCGCGTTCATTTCCGTTTACTATATTTTATTTTCATGCATCAAGTCAAAATGCGTACAAATGTACATACATACGTATGTATGTACAATAGAGTGGTTCAAAAATACATGCGAGGGGAAAAATATGTAGCTCTCACCCCCTATGATTTTTCTGAATGGAAAAAAAAGATACTCGTATCATTTTGTTTANTTTCTATTTCTGCCACTTGACTATAATTACTGCCGCGTTCATTTCCGTTTGCTATATTTTATTTTCATGCAGCAAGTCAAAATGCGTACATATGTACATACATACGTATGTACATTAGAGTGGTTCAAAAATATATGCGAGGGGAAAAATATGTAGCTCTCACCCCCTATGATTTTTCTGAATGGAAAAAAAAGATACTCGTATCATTTTGTTTAAAAAAAAACATTTACATTTAAACCCATAGTTTTCCATGTACATATTTTATAACGAGAAAAACACTTTTTCGTAGAAATATTTTATAATTCTGGAAAATCAATATTTTTCCATCAGACAACCCTCTTTCTCTCTGGGAGACTTCCAATAAAAAATACCCAATAGTTTATTTAACCATTTTTAATACTAACTATTTTTTATAGGCCCCCCAAAGACATCAATAAATACAATGGAAGAAACCCATAAAAAATCGTTAGTATTAAAAAACGGTGAAATAAACAATTGGATATTATTATCGGAAGTCTCCTAAAGAGGAACAGAGTTTTCCGGTCGAAAATATTATTTTCAAGAATTCTGTATCATTTCTAGGAAAAGGTGTTCTCCCCCATATAAAATACGTATGTACATGGAAAACTTCATGGGCTTTGACCCAGTTCTAAATATCAATTTTTTTTAACAAAAAAATGTGGTATTCCTGCTTGCTACTTAGAAAAATTCTAGAGGTTGCAACTTAACATTTTAAACGATTTTAAACTTTTTTTTACCATCCTAATGTACATACAGTGGCGTAAATATAAATAGACAAGAGACCTTTTTGCATTATTTGGGTATATTTGCCCGTTATCTAACAAAAACCTTGTACGTCAGAATTTCAAACTATGTACCAAAAATAGAAAAATTCGACAAAGTATCATCAAAATTTTGAGCTTTTTAATTAGATTTCTTCTGCGTATGCAGTTGTGT
>NW_016200047.1:0-2573 GCF_001687245.7 Rhagoletis zephyria | reverse complement strand
TTTTCGTTCAAAAATCGATTTTCATTAAAGATGGTAGAAAGCATTACGTTTTCTAAACGTATAAAGAATCGCTACTTAAGAGTGAAATTAAAGCATTTTATTTTTTGTGAACGAAGCAATGAACATATGAAGAGATCTCACCAAAATAGGTATAAGCGCAATTTCTTTAATTAGCTTAAACCGCGTATGTGACGTTGCATAAATTATTTTCTAGAGAGTAAAAACACTTATATTTCAAAATGGTTCTCTTTTTTATAAAGCAATCGCATTTCTGGCTAGTATATTTCTGGACGAAGCCAAGAGCTTGTGTGAGCAAATCCAATTTTTGGCAGCAAATGTCAGTTACGCGGTTTTGCAGAACGACGATACGCGGTTTTGTACTTTAAACGACGATATATGTAAAGTAAGTTATACTCTTTCTGTAGCAATCTCTTTCATATCACATATTTTCATTTGTTAATTTAAAAAGAAAGAAGATTTCAATGTAGTTTAAAAAACTAAATTGGATTTATTTAAGGAAACTTTTGTGAATTTTACTGAAAAGACTTTAAATACACTCTAAAAACTTTGTTTATTTGCACATATTGAGAGAGGTAACCAGTTTCCTCTTTTATGTATGCAAATTTGCAAGCCGTGTAATAAAATTACTCATTGCCTGTTTACTTTTACACATAAAATGTTTAAAGTAAAGTAATGTTTATTATTAGTAGGAAATGTATTTGTAGATAGAAAATTTTTGCAATTTTAAACATTCTACATATGTATGTGTATATTTTAAAGATCTCAAGTTCAAAATCAAATACTGAACATCCTATACGTATATTTATACAGATTCTTGTTGAAAAATAGATACTTTTCAGTAGTAGTTTTACATGCTCTTTTTAGAGTGTACTTGCTATTTACTTATATTTACTTTGCAAAATACTTATGCACAAAAAATTTACTTTATAAATTGAAATTACAAATGTTTGATTTTATGCACATGTATTCCAAGTCCTTAGCTTGGGTTAAATCATGTCTTTTTCATGAAAATGTTTGGTTTTCATACAAGTTATGAGATTTATATGTAAAAAAAGAAAATTGGATACATTTGGATAAATTTTTGGCTTGGTCAGGGATACATTTTTTTGAGACGGCGCGGCAACACTGTAAGAAAGTCTAAGTTCGGGCGGAGCCGAACATTAAATACCCGGCGCAAGAAACTTTATAGGAAATATAAAATTTTGGTCTATTTAAAAAAGTATCCACTTTTATACTGACCGGAAAAATAGGTATCCCGCAAAAATTCGCCTAAAAATGTATCCAATTGGATCTATTTAGATCAAAACGGCATCGCTGCTTTCTTACATGTTACCAGCGTTGCCAGGTTGACGTTTTTAACGTCATTTGGACGTTTTTTGTATCTTGTTGACGTTCGGACGTTTTTTCTGCAAAAAGTGACGTTTTTTAACTTCCCAGTACTTTTTCTATGTTACTAAATATTGCAAGTAGAACTAATTTTGAATTATTTCCTTAATAAATCTTAACAAGCTTTGTTTTTTGCAGCAGCTTCTTCAAAAAAAAAAATGTTGTCTTGGGAAACAAATGACCTAAATACGATGCATACCAAGCGTATGCGCATTTTTTTTTTTATTCTTGGACTAAGGATCCCGCGTTCAAAGGCTGGTTTTGTAAACACTTGAGGTTACGAGGCTTATTGCAATGTTAGCAAGTGCACATTAAAAGCCAAGTCAGGAAGAGCTGATCTACATATTGCAACACGCACGCTCGCAAAAGCACCAAAAAAGCTGAAGCAGCATAAAAAGTCAGAAAAAAGTAGGCAACTTTTTTAAGACTTCATTGAAAATGTAATGAACGCAAAAAAACCTGAAATATTGCTATGTTCGTTCCTAGCAGAACGTAATTTAGCATTGATTATGAGTTGATGGTCAATTCCGGTTAATTAACCTTTTTGGATTCTAGGCTAATTGACCTCATGTGGTTGAGTGCAAGAAAAAACAACGTAGTGTACGAAATTGCATGTAAGGGAAGCGAGAACGAAGTTTGCAATAAAATATACATCGGAACAACGAAAAGGGCGTTAGGAGTTCGCATAAGTGAGGGCGAAGCGGACATCCGTAAGAACAAGAACAACACTGCGTTAGCGCAACACATATTGACAAGTGGACACAAAGCTGATCTAGGCAAAGTAAAGATACTAGACAAGGAAATAAATAATATAAAAAAAACTTTTTAATATACAACGCTTTTATAAATGGACTAAAAAGTAGAAAATAATACTTCTCAGTCCCATAGAATTTGTTTTGATAACTTTTGATTTTGAAATTTTAGCAAAAGTCATTATAAACAATCTATGAAATTGAAAATGAAAANAGCGCATGCAATACAAAGCATTCGATTTAATTGACAATAGTCAAACTACATAACGTTGACCTAAAATTTCTACAGCGAAAGTAGAACTTTGAAATCGATTTTAAGCGGTCGTTATTCATATATCAATTCATTTCAATTTTCATATCAATTCAAGTGGCACCCTGAAATTGTGCATATGGAAACTGTGCATACGAAATAAT
>NW_016200046.1:2509-2573 GCF_001687245.7 Rhagoletis zephyria | reverse complement strand
CGGTTACCAAGATATACACATGTATCCATAAGTGGGCGTGGCTACGCCCTTTTTTGTTTAAATT
>NW_016200046.1:0-2355 GCF_001687245.7 Rhagoletis zephyria | reverse complement strand
GTGTGCACAGACGGACAGACGGACGGACGGACAGTCACCGCTTAATCGATTTCTCTTTTCATTCTGATCATTTATGTATACATATATCTATCTCGATTCGTTTTGCCTGTTACAAACAACCGTTATGTGAACAAAGTTATAATACCCTTGTGCACAAGTGCGCTCGGGTATAAAAAGTAATGCTTACTTGCTTACTTGAACATACATACTATCAGAAAAGGTTAAATCCAAGTTTTCAGTGATGTCCACGATGAGGCTCATTGCAATACACCAATATGCAATACCTCTTGCAGATTTCGACAGAATTTTTCTCAGTATGTTGGATTCAGTGTTCTCTTCTACACTCTAAAAAATGTTTGTTTAAATTTTCGCATATTAAGATAGGTAACCAGTTTCCTCTCTTTATGAATGCAAATTTACACATCGTGCTAATTAAATTAAACACTGCNTCCTCTCTTTATGAATGCAAATTTACACATCGTGCTAATTAAATTAAACAGTGCCCGTTTACTTTTACTTATCATATGTATGGCGTAGAACAAATTTCAAATTAGTTTGCTGAGTTCTAAACATTTATTATTCCGAATTTCACAGTTTACACACAAAATTTTTAAATTCGCTCTAAAAAATTTTGGTTTAAATGTACGCATATAAAGGGAGGTAACCAGTTTCCTCTCTTTATGAATGCAAATTTACACATCGTGCTAATTAAATTAAACACTGCCCGTTTACTTTTACTTATCATATGTGTGGCGTAGAACAAATTTCAAATTAGTTTGCTAAGTTCTAAACATTTATTATTCCGAATTTCACAGTTTACACACAAAATTTTTAAATTCGCTCTAAAAAATTTTGGTTTAAATGTACGCATATAAAGGGAGGTAACCAGTTTCCTTTCCTAATGCGTGCAAAATTAAACACTGTGTGTTTATTTTATATACCGAATTTGTAACGTAGAGAAAAATTACACACAAAATGTTTAAAGTTCAGTAAATAAGAGCACTTGATTTTTATTATTAGCAAAAAATATATTTTTACTTGTAAAAAGCTTTGCAATTTTAAACATTTTATGTGTACATTTATGTGTATTTTTTAAACATCTCATGTTCATAATCAAATCTTGAACATCTTGTTCGTATATTTACACAAATTTTGGTCGAAAAATAAACACTTGTTAGTAATAGTTTTACATGCACTTTTTAGAGTGTATGTTATGGCTCCATTCGTTGGAATTCAAAAGTTATGTGTCAAATTAAAGAGCTTTGTCTGTAGAACCCGAGCCCGCAGTCGATGATGACGGAGTCGACGTTCCACCGCTTGATTATGACGAGGTACGAATAGCAATAACACTGCTGAAAGACAACAAAGCTGCTGNAAGGGAGGTAACCAGTTTCCTTTCCTAATGCGTGCAAAATTAAACACTGTATGTTTATTTTATATACCGAATTTGTCACGTAGAGAAAAATTACACACAAAATGTTTAAAATTCAGTAAATAAGAGCACTTGATTTTTATTATTAGCAAAAAATATATTTTTACTTGTAAAAAGCTTTGCAATTTTAAACATTTTGTGTACATTTATGTGTATTTTTTAAACATCTCATGTTCATAATCAAATCTTGAACATCTTGTTCGTATATTTACACAGATTTTGGTCGAAAAATAAACACTTGTTAGTAACAGTTTTACATGCACTTTGCAGAGTGTATGTTATGGCTCCATTCGTTGAAATTCAAAAATTATGTGTCAAATTAAAGAGCTTTATCTGTAGAACCCGAGCCCGCAGTCGATGATGACGGAGTCGACGTTTCACCGCTTGATTATGACGAGGTACGAATAGCAATAACACTGCTGAAAGACAACAAAGCTGCTAGAGCTGACAGCCTGCCCTGTTCAGATACGGTGGCGAGGAGTTGATAAGGTGCATGCATCAACTCTTGGTCAGAATATGGTCAGATGAACGCATGACCAACGACTGGAATTTCAGTGTGCTCTGCCCAATCCACAAGAAAGGCGACACCACCATTCGCGCCAACTAACGCGGGATCAGCCTTCTAAGCATAGGTAACAAGGTCTTATCGAGCGTATTGTGTGAAAGACTGAAGCCCACCGTCAACGAAGTGATTGGGCCTTATCAGTGTGGCTTTAGGCCTCGAAAATCCCCCATAGACCGGGTATACACAACACGCCAAATCTTGGAAAAGACCTGCGAGAAAAGGACCGACGCTCACCACCTATTTGTTGACTTTAAAGTCGCTTTTGACAGCACTAAAAGGAGTTGCCCCCACACACCCACTAAGAGCAGAAACAGTGTTCGTCGAGGAGCAAGCCGAGGCAACACTGTTTTCGATAGAC